>NC_137969.1:224903006-225108006 GCF_963924665.1 Micromys minutus
TGAATGGAGAATAGAAAGAAAGATTTGGGAAGAAGGGCAAAAAGAAGAGGAAGAGGAATAGGGGAGAGAGGAAGGAAGGAGAGGGAGGGAAGGAGGAAGGGAGGGAGGGGGCTGGAGGGAAGAAGGGGGCTAGGGACATTGATCCACTGTTAAGAGCACTTGCAGAGGACCCAGGCTCAGTAAGCAGCAGGCATCTGCAGGTTTGCAACCATCTGTAATTCCAGTTCCAGAGGATCCAGTACCCTCACTTGGCTCCCGTGAACACCAGGAACATGGGTAATACATTTAAATGCGTGCAGACAAAATATTTATAAACATAAAACAAAAATGATAGATATTTTCTTAAACAAAGGAATGCTGAGCTACAGATGGCTGCTAGTCACCTGCTTCCAGTTGCAATTGGGAAGCTCAAAGGATAACCTTTAATGGCTGCCTCTGGAGGCTGGGGAGAGATTGGTCGCCAGAGGCAAGAAGAAGCTTCTGGGTCGCTGCTAGTGTCTTATACCTTGACTGAAGCCCAAAGTACACTGATAAACACACTTGTTAAAACTCAAAAAGGCACGGTTAGCTCCTCAGGAGAGAACACTTGCTGAACAGGAATGAGAACTGGAGTTTGATCCCAATATCCATATGAAAGCTGGCTGTTGACAAAGCAGAGACAGGAGGATTGCTGGAGTTTGCTAGTCAACTAGCCTTGTTGAAAAATCAAAAAGCAGTAAATTCCAGGTTCAGTAATATTGTGTGTCAAGGAAATAAGGCCAAAAGCAATGGAAGAAGGCATCCAATGTCATCCTCTGACAAGAGTATCCGTACATGCATGTGCACACTCATGTATAACACACACACACATACAATCAGTATGCATATTCATTGTATATACATTTTACTTCCCAGGGCCAAGAAGGTAAGCAATGCTGTAACTCTGGCAAGCTGTCTGCACTAAGAGGCCTTCAGAGGAGCCTACTGATGGGTCTGACCCAGCTGCAGTGTTCTCCTGCTGTGTCTTGCTGTGCCAGTGTGCTTCATGACCTGACAAGACACAGACTGTGTCTGAGCCTGAGCTAGTGCACTTGTAATAAGGCCCTGGGTGTGACTGCCGCTGGGGACCATGTCTGAGTAACCAGGACTTGGAAAATCTTGCCTTTCCACCTCTTCACCCTCATCCCCCTTCACCCTCATCCCCCTTCACCCTCATCCCCCTTCACCCTCATCCCCCTTCACTCTCATCCCTCTTCACCCTCATCCCCCTTCACCCTCATCCCTCTTCACCCTCATCCCCCTTCACCCTCATCCCCCTTCACCCTCATCCCTCTTCACCCTCATCCCTCTTCACCCTCATCCCTCTTCACCCTCATCCCTCTTCACCCTCATCCCTCTTCACCCTCATCCCCCTTCACCCTCATCCCTCTTCACCCTCATCCCCCTTCACCCTCATCCCCCTTCACCCTCATCCCTCTTCACCCTCATCCCCCTTCACCCTCATCCCTCTTCACCCTCATCCCCCTTCACCCTCATCCCCCTTTACCCTCATCCCTCTTCACCCTCATCCCCCTTCACCCTCATCCCCCTTCACCCTCATCCCTCTTCACCCTCATCCCCCTTCACCCTCATCCCCCTTCACCCTCATCCCCCTTCACCCTCATCCCTCTTCACCCTCATCCCTACTGCTTCTCCCATCTCCAGCTGGGATTGCCATCTGAGTACCACACACTCTTATCTTTCAGGTCTCTCCAGAGCTACCCTAGCTGTGCTCCCAGTGATGCCTCTTCCTTCCTCTCCCAAACCAAACCTTAGGCAGTCAGGGCTGCCTCTTCAGAATGGTGCACACCACAAGGTCTGAGTGACTCCCAGCCTCATCTGTAACTGGAGCATAAGACTTTCTCTCACACTGGCCTCTGACTTGGGTGCACCCTCCCCGGTGACCCCTAAAAGCCAAAAACTCTCCCCAACTCTGGGCATCACAAGCCAGGTCCTTCTGTTTGGCTCACCCCTCTTCTAAATCCTTTCTGCCAGTCTATCTCCCATTCCAGGGTTCCTGGGATACTGAATAAGACCCCATCAAAGGCTCCATTTCCCACCAAAGCCCCTCAGAGCTCACTACTATTCCTACCCACGAGGCTCTGAGAGGGCAAGGGGTGAACTGTCATGTCAAAGCTATGTCTCTGGCCATAGCATGTGGATGGGGTAGGGGTCTCCTTGCTCAGCCTGAACCCTAGAAGAATGGACAGAGAGAGTACCTTTAGCACACCCTGAGTTATCCTATACCCATTTGGACTTTTTCAACCTCTATCCTAAATTCAGAGTTCTACAAGTACAGAGTCAGCCTCCTCAAACCTGAAATATACCTCAATTCAAGCCCTGAGCCCTTCTCTAAGGTTCCCAGACCTTCCCTGTTCCTCAGTTCAAGCCCCAAACCCCTTCCTTCCACAAGCTCCTTGGTGGTTTCTCTCCACCCTCCTTAGGATGGCTCTTGGGAGGATATTTTATTTTCCCAGACAAGATCAGCAAGGCAACTTCACCTCCTAAGAGGTTAACCTAATTGCTTTTCCCAGAAGAAAACCCTCAGAGGTTTCCCTTGTGGTAGAATAGGAGGTTTGAAAATTATATGTTCAGAGCCCCATCCTGGTTACTATATTCAGTTAGTTCATTTTCCCAACTGGTGGCACGAGAGAGCACAAGCGCCACCTGGTGGTCCACAGCGAAATTTCAGGAGAGGACGGGGTTCGTCGGTGCCATTGAGAGTCAGGCGCACAGCACGCTCAGCACGCACAGTCCTCTGTTGGCTAAGAAGAGAGGCCACAGGTCAAGGGTTCAGCCTGCTGCTCATTTTTAATGTTTCTTGCTTTCAAAGTCTGGTGACAAGTGTGGTATTCAATGTGCTGACTTTTACAAACATAAAATATGTGATTTCCAGCAGTGGAGAGTCAGAGAGGCTGACCGACATTAGTGAAGAACAATGTACAGTATTTGCGTACACATACCTGGGATCACTTGACACTCAGAGTACCTCTTCTGGGCCTACTTGAACTATCAGAGTCTGGCGGGGCTCAGAAGCATGGCTTCTCTGCTCTTCCGGGGCAGTCTCTGTCCTTTTCGCTCCCCTAATGAGTCCAGGATTCCCCTTCTCCAAAGCAAGCCATAAATTCTAGAAACGTCACTGTCTCCCCTCTCCCTGGAAGACACCAACCCCAAGGGAGTAGAGATGTTTCACAGACATGCGGAGAAGCATCTAGACAGCAAAGCCTTGCTGGCCTGTTGTCTATCACCATCAGTTCATGACCTTTTACTCGGGCACCCAGCCCTTACTGAAGCAAGGCATAAAGATACATTGTTTCCCCCTGGGTCCCTATGTAAGATTAATCAAGTCAACTGATTATGCCTTTCTCTTGTTAACTCCCCTTTTGTCAGAGTATTGGTTATGATCCTTATGATGGGCAAGAAGAGATATTCTCCCCTGCCCCCCCCCGTCTGTCTCTGCCACTCTGTCTCTCTGTGTCTCTCCATCTCTCTCTCTCTCTCTCTCTCTCTCTCTCTCTCTGTGTGTGTGTGTGTGTGTGTGTGTGTGTGTGTTTCTGGCTCTCTGTCTCTGCCTCTCCCTCTCCTTCTCTCTCTCTCTCTCTCTCTCTCTCTCTCTGTGTGTGTGTGTGTGTGTGTGTGTGTGTGTGTGTGTGGTTCTCTCTCCGTCTCTCTGTCAGTCTCTCTGTGTCTCTCTCTCTAGAGAGAGAGGTGGGGAGCGAAAGACCGAGTAGGGAGTGGGGACTTGCTAGAGAGGAAAGACTCATCAGCCCTCACTGGGAAGGTGGTACTAGCGGATTGCTTGGTCTAGTCAATCTGACTTGTCACTCAAAACACAGCTGCCAGCTCCCCTCCCAGGCCCTCATGAACAGATCTCACTCCACAGCTCCACATGCTACAGGGCTCATGGGAGAATGCGGGACAGCAAAGCTGCTGTGCAGACCTCATCCTCTAAGAACGGAGGGCCCATGGATGGCGCTCGCAACCTCTGTTGTAGCTCACTTCTGCCCTGACTGAGTTACTGGAGGACTCAGAGAGAGACGAAGGGGCTACCATGGCCTGCAAAGACGGTTAGTCACACCTGCCCCAGCACACACCTGCCCTAGAACACACCTGCCCCAGCACACACCTGCCCTACCTAGCACACACCTGCCCTAGCACACACCTGTCCTAGCAGCACACACCTGCCCTAGCACACACCTGCCCTAGCACACACCTGTCCTAGCACACACCTGTCCTAGCACACACGAGGAGAGCTGGCAAGCCTCACCATTCAAGCAAAGTCTTTGTCAAATGCAAACCACAGGGAAAAGGAGAGTACAGACTCAGAAAGGTACAGAGAGACAGTGTGGAGCTGGCCCCGGACCTGGCACGGTTAGTGCCAAGTGACAGGGACGCTAAAGTAAAGAAGTTTGTGGATCGCAGGGGTCAGGCCAGCCTGGGCAATGCGGTAAGTTTTTTCTTGTCTCAAAATTAAAATGAAGGGACTGAAGAGACGGCTCCGAAGTTAAGAGCACTGACTGCTCTTCCAGAGGTTCTGAGTTCAAATCCCAGCAACCACATGGTGGCTCACAAGCATCTGTAATGGGATCTGATGCCCTCTTCTGTCGCACAAGCATATATTCAGGGAGAACACTGTATCGTAATAAACAAATATGTCCTTTAAAAAACAAATAAAAGAAAGGCTGGGCGTGTGGCTCTGTTGGTAGAATGGTTGCCTATCACGGAGAAAGCTCTGGATTCGATCCCCAGTACCACATAAACTAGACATGTGGGCACCCCTCTCATAATTCCAGCACTCGGGCAGTAGAGGCAGGAGGATCATCTTTAGCTATTCCATGAGTTCAAGACCAGCATAGGCTATGTGAGATCCTGTCTCAATAAATAAATAAATAAATAAGTGACCCCCACCATTCTTTTCACCTTATGGGAACACAGAGAGAAGGCATCCGTGAGTCCACAAGCCTCTCAGTAAGAGAATCCACTGGCGTGACCAGAAACAGCTTGAAGAAGGAAGGGTTTGTGTTAGGTCACAACTCGGGGCTCACACTCTATCACCAAGGAGAGTCGGGGCAGGCACTCAAGTCAGGAACCTGGAGGCAGGAACTGAAGCAGAGACCATGGGGGGATGCTGCTGACTGGTTTGCTCCCCAGGACTTGCTCAGCCTGCTTTCTATACCATCCAGAACAATGTGTCCAGAGGTGGCTCCCAATGGTCCTGCCACATCAGTCATTAATCAAGAGCATATTCCACAGACCTGCCTACAGACCAGTATTACAGAGAGTCATTTTTCTAAGATTTTTCTCTTCCCAAATATGTCCAGATTTGTGTCAAGCTGTCAAGACCAAGCACAGGGCCGTCATCAGGCACTGAACCAGGCTTCATTTCCGATGTCAGCCTTCAGAACTGTAAGCAATCTATTCTTTGTGAGCCAGCCAGGTGCTTTGTTACAGCACCGGAGATGGACTTATTACCATCCAGCTGCATGCTCCGATGTTTCCAGAAAGCCCTGGTTCTTTCCCGTGGCCTACCTGGCCTTGGAACAGTTCAATAACAGCCTCCGGGACCTGGTTCAACCTCCCACCCTCCCCAGATCTGAATTCCCGCTACCTTCCCTCCCAGACCCGTGGGGGTCTTGACTGGCCAGCCTTTTCCTCTACCCACCCCAGGCTGTTTGAAGAGGTCTGACCAAGTTCTTCCCAAGGTGGCAATTTGGGGGAGGACACTAATTACAAGTTCTCTGTCAAACTGGCCCACACCATACCCAAGCGGGGGCTCACACTTTGAAAACAGCAACAACATAGCAGAGGACCCGGGAAGGTTTGTCTGGGTGCCAGCCAGGACCACAACAGACCAAGCCAGAATCACTGTTCTCAAAGAAGCAGAGGGAGAGAGACTTCTTTTTCTTTCACTGTGCCCAGCACCCTGCTCCCTAAGGACTTGATACCCTCCACACAGCGCTCCCTGTGCCCCAGACAATGGCTCATATATGGCTTTGGGTGTCCCCCGTAATTAGTTCCCCCTGCCAGGCCTGGTGAACTCAGGGTTGGAGTCTGAAGTCATGGCTGGAAGGTTTCCTCCAAGCAGCCTATTTGGGGTCTCCTCTTGGTCTTTGTGACTTTAGAGGCCGGGACATTAAGGGGGGGGCTTTCCTGCACCTGAGGATATTTCAGTTTCCACCAACTTCAAATGCCCACATGTTAAGTCTGCATTCTGGTGTCCTCGGGGCTAACAGTAGCATGGATGGCAGTGGAGTGTGGCCCTGAGCCATAGGGTGCCCTAGAACTCTTCGCTTGGCGTCAACTCTGACTCTCCAGCAGGCTCTGCGCTGTGACTCAGCTTGCTGTACTTACAGGGAAAACCAGTTCACCCGTGAGTCTATTACCACAGCCTTCCTCAAGTAGAGTGGAATATCAAGGAGACCTGTGTCCATCACAGAAAGCCCAGCAAGACTCTGTGTCTAGCGCAGTGGTTCTCCTAACACTGTGACCCTTTAATATAGTTCCTCATGCTGCGGTGACCCCCAGCCATAAAAAGCCACTGCTTTAAGGAAATGCATTCTGGGAAAAACTACTCCAGAATGTGGCTCCTTGGCGTTTGAAACAAAACAAGCAACCAGACGGTAAAACCTGGAAAGATCATCTTGTGACTGTTTCTGCCCTACCTGCAGGAAGACCAAGAAGCCCAGCCCACAGGCTTCACTAAACCCCGCCTCCAGCGTGTGGCCAGTTGAGATCCATAGAGATCTCATCTCTCGGGGTCTTCTTTTTGCGAGGACTCCTGGGTCACGTGAGGTTCATCGTGAATTATTACACTTTTCTCTTGCACACCTGTCTGCTCCAGGAGTGTAGAGCCGATAGCGTGGTGCTGGCTGACAAGAAACTACCGTCTCAAAGCAGATCGAAGCTGTTTTTTTAAAAGATGCTAAGACACTAGTAAGTTATTTATTCGCTCTCTGGGTGTGCAATGGAAAATTTCAGAGGCTATAAAGCATCACAGTAGACTGAACGCAAGAAGAAATACAAAAATCCAGCTGTTTGTGTTCTAGTGAGCCCAAGAGTAAAAAGACTTGCTAAAAATCGAAGAACAAAGTGTGACTCCGTGGGAGAGCCACACCAGGCTAGCCCGGGCAGGCTCTGGGCTGAATGCTGTCTCAGCATTGCTAAGGACAGCTCTGGTTTTCTCTCTAGCTTTTGTTTGTTTGCTTGTTTTGGGAGACACAATTTGAAAACTCTTACAAAAAAAATATTAACAAAATTCACGTTTGTTGACTTTTTTCTTCATTTTTGAGACAGTCTCACTATGTAGCCCTGCCTGGCTGACAAGGTTGCTATGGAGACCAGGCTGGCCTTGAGGTTGCTGTAATACTCCTGCCTCAGCAGGAATTATAAGACACCACACCAGACACATTAGTTTGTTTGCAAGGGTTTTGCTTAGTAAACATTGCTTTAAAATTGTCTTAATTTTTATTTCTAGCATGATAAACATTGCTAGCTATATATAACCCATTAAAAAAAAAAGCAAAACGCCCTCAATACACATTTTTAAATTATTATTTTATTTTATGTGAATGGATATTTGGTCTGCCTGAATGTGTGCCACATTTGTGTCTGACACCCGGGGAGACCAGAAGGTGTCAAACCATTTGGAACTAGAGTTATACATAGTTGTGAGCTGTCAAGTGGGTGCTTGGAGTTGATCAGGTCCTTTAGGAAGGCAGCCAGTCCTCTTAACCGCTGACCCATCTCTCCAGATCCACCCCAATACTTTTTATGAATATAAAGAAGTCTTTTTTTTTTAAATTATTTGCAGGATTGCTCTTTCAGAGGTCCTGAGTTCAAATCCTAGCAACCGCATGGTGACTCACAACCATCTGCAATGAGGTCTGATGCCATCTTCTCGTGTGTCTGACTACAGCTACAGTGTATTTACATATAATAAATAAATCTTTTAAAGAATTATTTGCGTGTTCTGTATGGCTCTATGGTTCTATGTATGGCTGTGGACCATGTGCATGTAGTACCCAAAGAGTCCAGAAGAGGGCGACAGATTCTTTCTAGAGATGCTTAGAGAAGGTGCAATAGAGGCAGTGAGGCCTGGACAAGGAGCATTTGCTGAGTGAGGGGAATCCAGAGACAGTGTTTCACTCGGGGTTTGAAGGGCCTCATCTAAACCCTCATCTACTGAGTATAGAAAGAAATTCTCATATGTGTGCCCTTTTCTATTACTTTGCACTTATTTCTGTAGGGAAAAATGATTTTTACATTTAAATTTATTTTTGCAGTGTTGAGAATTGGACCCAGGGACTCATTGCCTGCTAGACAAATGCTCAACAACTGAGCCATACACATATAAGGACCTCTTGCGAAATAAAGAGATGGCCATTAAAAGAAACATAACCAGGAAGAGCAGTCAGTACACTTAACTGTTGAACCATCTCTCCAGCCCTATTTTTCTTCTCTTGTCTTGTTTTTCAAGACAGGGTTTCTCTGTGTAACCCTGACTGTCCTGGTACTCACTCTGTGGACCAGGCTAGCCTTGAACTCACAGAGTCACATCCCTCAGCCCCCCCGAGTGCTGGAATTAAAGGGATGCACCACCACCGCCTATGTGTGTCACTTGTAACTTACTCTTATAACTTCTTATTGATGTCAAATGTATGCACTCCTACAATACACCAGCAGGTGGCGCCTTAGCATGCTGAGCACACTGAACTAAAGCTAGGAAGGACCTCAGAAGCAAGAAGCATCTCAGTTTTATCCGATCCCCCTCTCTTCTCCCATTTCTTCCCCAAGCCACAGAAAACTGGAAACCCTCTCTCTAAAACAAGCCATAAGATCCAGAAAGGCCCACCCTCTGCCCTACCTCTCTAGACACTAGGCTCTCAGTTCATTCCACAGAATCTCGCTTCGTGCCTATGGTGGGGCAGAGTGGGAAAGAAGAATCAGCACGGAGAAGCTTTTGGGTCTCCTCCATTTATTACTGATCTAGTAAGGATCATGGATCTCCCCCAAAGGGCTCACACATTGAAGGGTTGGTCTCTAGCCCGCTGGGCTACTGGAACATAATGGAACCTTTTGGAGGTAGGGACTTGGGGAGGGAGTTGGGACATTAAGGCTGTGCCTCTGAAGGTGACGACCCTGAGCCCTTCTGTGTCCCCTGTTACCCAACATGGTGAACTGAGTCCTCCTCTTTTGCCACCATGCTATAGCAGGCCCCAAAGCAACCGGCAAATGGTCACAGAAACCTCTGGAGCCTACACAGCCCTTTCCTCAGATGAAGTTATCTATCTCTGGTGTCTCCTCAGTGGGGTAGAACACTGCGTAACATAATTACCACTACGCAACACCCTTCTTGTCCAACCATTTCCCCCACAATTTACCCACACCTTCAAGTGTCTGTTTCCACAGGTCCCCGCGTCACATATGAGATTGATTAAGACAGCATGCCATGTATTTTCTCTTGTTAACTTGCCTGTTGCAGTCACACCTCACCATGACACCGTGGAGGGCAAGGAAAAGCTTTGCTTCTTCCTGCCCTGATAGAAAATACCTGAGTCTTGGTTTGGTTTGGTTTCAGTTTTTCAAGACAGTTTCTCTGGCTGTCCTGGAACTCTGTAGACCAGGCTACCCTCAAATCCGCAGAGCTCTGCCTGCCTCTGTCTCCTGAGGGCTGGTATGAAAGGTGTGCACCACTGACTGGCATTTAAAAAAAAAAAAAAAAAAAAAAAAAAAAAAAAAACCTTACAGAGGGAAGAAGAGAAATTGTGAGAGAGCAGAGTAGAAGAAAAAACATGCTTGGGCAAAGGAGGGTCTTTATATGGTGGGGTATAGAGAGTCCTTGCTGATCCTAGAAAGAATGAGATGCCCCTGGTGCTTGGGAGCAAGTCACCTTGCAGGCCAGTCTCCTTCTTTGGACACTTTACTGCCAAGCAGAGGCAGCTGGAGGGGCCTTTGATCCCAGACCCTCTGGTGAACACATGGCTCCGAATTCACCCTCTGCTCCCAGGGTTGAGTTTACATATGAAACTTTCAGTCTAACAACTGCCAACCCCCCACCTCACAGAAGCCATGCCATGAAGGCACAGGCCCTTCCCTAAGTCACAGGTTTTTGCAGGCCAGAGACTCCTTGTTTCTGAGCCAAGGGCCAGTGTTGTCAGGACATCCTCTCATTCCTTGAGGACCCAGTCACAGAGCCAACCCGGTCCCCACACAGCTGACAGAGCTTAGTCCTTGATTCCCAGTCACTAAAGGGGCCTCAAAGACCCTAAAAAGCCTTGAGCCCGAGAAACCACCAGCCCTGTGGCCACTGCCCAGGGGACTTCCTGCCCTTGTCTCCCTGCCTTCCTCAGAACATTCCCCAAATGTGAAATGACAGAACCATGAAGTGGCTGGCAGCCAGTCCGCCTGCTGCTGCTCTGATTTCCTGCGAGAACCTGGGCTTACATTCTTGGGCTCTTTTCTCTGTGGAGAAGGTACCCTGTGGTCTCCCCACAGGGCAGACCCACAGTCACCAGGACTTAGCTCCCAAATAGCCAGCCAGAGCTTTTTACCTGCTCCCTGCATGGTTCCTAGGAATCAGCTGCTCCGGGAACCAATGCTAGCCCAGCAACTCCACACCCACCACTCCCTCCCACTGCAGCCTATTCATAGCAGACAGACATTCGGTGCCTGACCGTGACCTTTGCTAGCAGCACAAAGGTCCCCCGCATCACGGAGGTGCTAAATTCAATGAGGAGAGCCACATAACTTACTGGCAGAAGGAAGCAGGCACAGGACCCCTAATAAGAAGAAAAGAGAGGGGAACTCTCTTTTGGAGACCCCTGATCTTGGTGCTCACACCTGCAAACTGGAGACATCCAAATCAAAGGGATCAAGAAAATGAGATGCGAAAGTCTGTCAGAAAATGCCTGTACCTGGACTTTAGTTCAACCAGAATACATGTCCATTTGCAAGTGGATGTGTGGGCTGGAGAGATGTCTCAGTGGTTAAGAGCACTGACTGTTCTTCTAGAGGTCTTGAGTTCAATTCCCAACAACCACATAGTGGCTCACAACCATCTGTAAGGGATCTGATGCCCTGGTCTGGTGTGTCTGACAGCTACAGTGTACTCACACAAGATAGATAGATAGATAGATAGATAGATAGATAGATAGATAGATAGATGAAAACCAATGTGGGTTACAATGGACCCAGGTTAGATTCTGAACACCTACATGGTGGCTCATAGCAATCTGTAACTCCAGTTTCAGGAACTCCAACATTTATTCTGGACTCCTTAGAGGCACCATATGCACACAGTGCACTTACATACATGAGGCAAAAAAAAGAAAAAATTGTGTGACAGGGTTGCTGCTCTACATAGCCCTGGCTGTCCTGGAATTCACTATATTCACTAATTCACCAGGCTGACCTCAAACTCAGAGATCTGCCTGCCTCTACCTTTCAAGTGCTGGGATTAAAGCCATGGGTCACCTCCATCTGGCAAATAATTTTTTTTTTAATGTGAAATATGTGAGTTGGGGCTGGAGAGATGGCTCAGTGGTTAAGAGCACTGACTGCTCTTCCAGAGGTTCTGAGTTCAATTCCCAACAACCACATGGTGGCTCACAGCCATCTGTAATGAGATCTGATGCCCTCTTCTGGTGTGTCTGAAGACAGCTAGTATACCCATATTGTATATGTATATGTATGTGTATGTATATGTGTATGTATGTGTGTATATGTATATATAGAAAGATGTATATATGACTTTTTGAAAGTTCTTGTTTATATCCAAAAAAAGGTCCCTTTTGATAATGCTGAGTTTTAATCTACGGTGTCTCAAAGTGTAGATATAAACTTGTTTAGATTGTTTACTGCACTCTCCTAGAACATTCAAGACAAATCCAAAGTTGGCTCCTCTTAGACCCACTCACTCAGAATTTCTGGGGCAGAGCCCAGGACCCTGCTTCTTTAAATCCTTGTTAGTATAAAGTCACAGAACCACTCCTAAGATGGATAAAACATTGCTTTTTGGGTTAGTGATACCCCAGTGTGAGAAGTCAAGGACCTAGCCTCTCATCTCTTAAAATAGGGATAATAAGCCAGGCGTAGTAGCTGACACCCTTAATCCCAGCATTATGGAGGCAGAGGCAGGTGGATCTCTATGAGTTCAGGACTAGCCTGATATACATTGTAAGTTCCAGGACAGCCGGGACCAAATAGAGAGACCTTGTCTCAAAAGGGTAGTAATGAAAAGTGTAGTTAAAGTGTAAAATGCTCGCCTTAGACCAACATAAAGTAAGCGCTTAACGAATGGTGATCATTCTTTTCCTACTCATGTGCCAAGGTGCTTCTGCCACCACCCTGTGGTACGGCTGTAACTAGTCACTCACATCCTGTGAATAACCCACCAGGACCTTTTCAAAGTCATCACAGGAGGCAGAAAGGCTGTGCTTTTCCATTCTATGTAAGGTTGTAATTTTACATCTGGCCACTAGGGAGCAGCATCTACCTATCTCTTATTTTTAAACTGGTTATTTTGTTTGTTTATTTATTATTTGCTTGTTTGATTATTTAAACGGGGGTTTCTTTGTGTAGCCCTGGCTAACCTGGAATTCACCAGGTATCTCAGGCTGGCCTTGAACTTAAGAGAGATCTACCTGCCTCTGTCTTTCTAGTGCTGGGATTCTTTTTTATTTTTAAGTTATCTTTCTTATTTTAAAAAACACTTCTAAAACTTCATTTTCTTCCTCGGTTGTGTGGAAGGTGAAGGGAAGCTGGCTGAGACTTACATAAGCTTCTTACTTTACCTCAGATTTCACTCATGTGCACCCTACCCTAAGAAATCCTTTATGACCGCCTGTAACTTAAGACAAAGCCTGTACAATTTCACACACAGCTTATTAAACTACAGTTTATATGATACCCTAAAAATACTTTTCTTAAAAACACACATTCCCATTGCCACGAATTATAAAGTAACAATTTTGTTCCTAAGTCTAGGGCCTCCCACAAGTGCCTGGTGACAGTTTACTGGTCCCTGCAGTGTCACACTAAAATAGCCCTGCTTACCAACTGCACAGGTTACCATTCCTCACCCTTCCAGCGGGGGTATGGATGTGAAAACATACAAGCAGCCTTGGGGGAGGTGGTAGCTCCTTCTAGACCCTCAGGGTTCCCACTTCAATGTGGCTGCAGGAATGGCTTCCCTCCCTGCAGGACCAAGGGTTCTGGCACTTGGAAGGACAGTTCTAGAACTTGGGTTTGTAGATTGTCCTGAAGCTGTTAGTATTTTAATGTTAATTTCAGTTCCCCCAGGAAGAGCGGCCTAATTACAGGACTCCAACGGTACCTTCCCATTTTAATTAGTAAAATAAAGGAAAGCCAGTGACTGGGTGGGGCGAGGGAGGTGGAGAGAGCTGAGATGCTGAAGGGGGTCAGAGGTCTCAGAGGTCAGAGGGCGGAGGTTAGAGATTGTGGCAACTTGGAGCTAGACCCAGGTGGGATTGATTGGTGTTAAAAAGCTATGAACATTAAGGATTTTATAAGTCTAACATCTCTTATAGAAGGGCAGTTTGTATCTTTGTCTATTTGATGCAACCTTGTTGTGTAGAGGGTTTGTGGATTGAGAGTTGAATATATAAACCTGAGTGAAAAGCTATCGGGCTGTAGAGTTGTGTTTGTGTTGAGTTTTGGGATAAACAAACACCTGGGACTGAGGTGAAAGGCAGGCGGAGGAAGACCGCCAAGGGAAGGGAGTTGCACAGTCAGAGGTGGGCTGTGGGGGCTCAGAGGGGGGGGGGGGGGGCTCAGGCCGAACAACAGAGTTTCACACGGCTCCATATCAGGGTCGGGACTGAGGAGTGAGACCTCAGGGCAGATAGAGAGATAAACAATTTTTATTTTTTTAATATTTACTGCAACAGGGTTCCCATCTCATGAGCTAGATAGGGGTTCCCAGTGATAGCCACTCTCCAAGCAGAACCCTGAGACTGGCCAGTGTGTCTGTCTGGGCCTTCACCACTGTGGGAGGTCTATATGGGAGGTTAGAAGGCAGACATGGGAAGAGAATGAGGGACAGACAGGTAGCCAGCCAGGGATGAATAAAGATGAGCTATGGGCCACACTGTAGACAGCCTGACTGGCCTGCAGATAGAGCATGGTGAGAAACCAGTTGATCCCAGATGTAAGCACATGGAGCCATTCATACCCCATCCCTGAAGGAGCCTGCTGGTCTTCAGACTGAGTGTCTTCTGTGATCCAGGCAGAAGCCCCTACAGGCGTGTATGTATGATTTGCTGGAGCAAACAAGATGGAAGATACAGGCAGTGTGGTGACAGTGACAGCCAGAGGCTGCCTATAAATGTTCACCAGTTCCAGCTCCCCTTTTCTCCAACCACAGCCTCTAGCCCAGGGCAGAAGTCCCTTCACCCCCCATCCTCGGGGGTATCTGTGGTACATGTTGGCCAGTGGATGAGCATCAGGGAGGCAGACGGTCTCCGTCGCTTGCAGAGCCCTAAGGCATTGCAGTGAATCCACGTGGCTGGGATGGGGCTGCACGTTCCTTTGTAAGAGGTGCACAGGACCTAAGTGAGGCCAAGTCTACAAGCGAATCCTCTGCTGTTTGGGAGTGCCATATTGCCTGGTTGACTCCCTTCTATCCTCTCACCTGCTCTGGCTTCACACTTTGCCAGTGTGTGGCATGTACTGAGCTCTTCAGGAGACTGGGGTTGGCTCTGCCACAGACTACTTGTGGGCCAGAAACACTCCAGGTCCCCACTTGTCAACAGAAAGGCTGGGGCTGTGCTCTTAGGCCTTTCCACGCGGCGATTTTCGTTCTCTTCATGTTAGTATTTGGCTAGGCCAATGAAACCTCTAACAAACCCTGTTTCTCACCCTGTGGGTTAAAGGACCCTTTTGCAGGGGTTGCCTAAGACCGTCAGAAAACATAGATATTTACATTATGATTCGTAACAGTAGCAGGAAATTGTATGGTTGGAGGTCACCACAACACGAGGAACTGTATGAAAGGGTCGCACCATCCACTGGCTTATCCTTCCTTCTCTAGTCCTACTGCATTTCTTCTGTTGCCACGTTGGGCTCCGCCCCTTCTCCCTTTACCAAGTGAAAATTGCCTTCATTAGAGCCCTGCGGGTCTTCTCCTAGACAAAATATTCTGGATGGGCAAGAAGAGACCAAAAAAAGGTACCAAATTAACCACAAATCCTGGTTTTTGTATTATCGGGTGTTTCCCACTTCCTTCTCCTTTCTCCTTATGACACTGAGTAGGCCTTTTGGGTATGAGTATTTGAAATCCACATAAGCTTGAATGAGGAAGGGTCTTGTGCAGACATGGTGGGGTGCGGAAAGGTGCCACCAGTAACTTCCAAGTTAAGGAGCAGCCCTAGCTAAGTGCTTCAACACACTGTGGACTCGTTAAATTCAGAATCCACACTTTCCACTTGAAGAGCTGGCTTTTGTCTGTCTGTCTGTTTGGGATTTGTTTTGTTTTGCTTTGCTGCTGTTTTCCCAAGTTCCAGGCCTTAACTTTATCCTTAGGAAATACATAATTTTATCAAATTGCTGCCATCAGCGTGGCCCAAGAGTTTTTTTCAGCTCTCATTCTCCCGTTTGCCTTAGTGGCTTTGCTAGGACTGTGGGTTTGACGAGTCCAAATCACCAGGGAAACGTGTTGACCAAGACGGGACCAACCAGATAAGCTGTGAAGAACTGAGCATGCTCACTTAGATCTCTAGAGGGAGGAGCCTCTGACTGCAAAGCCCGGCTGTCAAGTGCCCTCTGGGACTTGAAATGCAGACTGCCTAAATTTTAGCAAGAGCCGAGACATCTTTGTACTGTACCTTCCATTTGGTATTCAACCCGTTCATCTCACATAAAAACCATTCATGTAACAGCATCTTCATAGAGCTAGGCTGAGGCTGGGCTTCTCTACGCCCACCTGTTACCTGTGCCATTTGTCCCGAACTCACAGTGCTCCTCCCACCTCAGCCTCCTCTGAGCTACCACATCTATCGCATACCACCTTTTAAAATGACTTTCAGAAGTCAGCTCCCAGATTAGTTAGCAAACCTCTGGCGTTGTTAGGAGAGTAGAACTCAAGGGCGCTTCCAATGAAGACAGAATGATTGGAAAAGATGGCCAGCAAGGGATAATGGGGAAGTCTATGTTAAGCCTGGTGTGGGAGCACATACTGTAACCCCAGCATTTGGGAAACAGAGTATCAGGAGTTCGTGGCCATCCTCAACTATACAGTAAATTTGAGGATAGCTTGTTCTGAGACTCTCTGTCTCTGAAAAGTAAAATGTATAATAAAATGTTGGCATTAATTTATGGCTAAAAAAATATCCCAGGGGATGGAGCGATAGCTTAGCAGTTAAAAATGTTTGCTCTTGCAGATTACCTGGGTTCAGTTTCCCTGGACCCATATGATGATTCACAACTATCTGTAACTCCAGGTGCAGAGAGTTATAGTATCCTCTTCTGGCTTCCATGGGGGCACACACACACACATACACACACACACAAATATAAAATCCTTTTTTATTCACTTTACATCCATATCAATACCCCTCTCATTCTCCTTTGAGAGGGTGGCGCCCACTGCCCCATGCTCATGTTGTATACTGTCACTGGATATCTTGCTGGTTTTGTTGTTCTTATTTGGTTGGTTTGGTCTATGTAGCTCTGGCTAGCCTGGAACTGGCTATGTAGCCTAGGCTGGCCTTAAAGACCAGGCTGCTTCTGCCTCCTGAGTGCTGGGATTCTAGCTTTCTTAAAAATTGGTTTTTGTTTATTTTTTAAATTTTATTTCCTGAGTTAGTTTCCTTGTGTAGCCCTGGCTATCCTGAAAACCACTCTGTAAAGCAGGCTGGCCTCAAACCTGGAGATCTGCCTGCCTCTGCCTCCCAATTGCTGAGATTAAAGGCATGTGTCACCACTGTGTAGCTGGTTTTTAATTTCATTTTTTTAAATTATGAGGGTGACTTCCTGTAGAGGTCAGGAGCAACTCCCCCAACCTGTTAGCAAATTCAAGGCCAGCCTGTGGGTCACATGAGACCCTGTCTCAAAAGACAAAAGAAAGTGTAGCTAGTTAAACTGCAACAGTGTTTTCATATTTAGAGTTTTATTCATGTATTCACCAATGGTGTAGACCATAGGCCTGGTTTTGACCTTTGTCAGTATGTACCTCATTAACCATTACCATGTCATTAAGCTCAGAGCCCAACCCTGTCAGGCTTGGAGTGCTTTTGTTCACACACTTTCCTCGAATGCCGCATGTGACAGTCAGCAGGTTGTACAGGGTCCTGTTCTCCCCAGGCGGCTACTTGGCCAGCTCTGACAATGCTGCATGTCTTACTGAAGGCATCTGGTCTGACTGATGGCAAGTTGCACCTTGGTTTCAGAGCTGACAAAACAGGAAACTGATGGGCTGAAATAGCTCTGACAAGGTCCCCTTATAGTGAGGATGCTACCCTACCTAACCAATGAGCAAAAGCCGCCACCAAACAGACCAGACCAGTCCAAGTGTGTTCTGGAAATTTGGGATTGGCACTAGCTTCTGTGGGGTTAGCCTCTGTCCCTCAGGAAGTCATGAGCACAGAAAGTGGGGCTTGGAGGAGAAAAGGGACACCCACAGAACAACAGCAAGAGAAAGCAGGACCTCAAGGCTTTCCAGATTCTGTGTCTGGTCCTACATGGAACCTCCCCTTCTAGCGCTTGTATTCCTCATCATTCTAAAGCCTACCATATATGGCTGAGCTGGCTAGCTAGTCCATGTCATTGACAAAGGGTCCTCTTGTGTTGGCGGTTGTATTTCTATGACTCTTCTCTTTTTAGATAGTAAGTAGCCTCCCCACCTGTGGATACAACAAAAGGTGGAACTTGCCACATCTCCATTGCCTCTCTGAAGCAGCTGCCCTCTCTAACCTGGTGCTGTGGGGTTAGATCAGAAATGTCCCACAAAGGCCATGTATCGACAGCCCTGCTACAGCCTGGGGTACCGTGTGAAATGGGTGGACCCTCAAGTGGAGCTTTGTAGAAGGAAACCTCTGCTGCCTGGCTGCAGCTAGCACATACCTCCTTCAGCATGTGCTCCCCACCATGTGCTACCTTGCTACAGGCCCAGAGGCAACAGGGCCAAGTGATTATGGATTGGAACCTCCAGAGTCATGAGTCAAGCATCTCTCTTAGATTACTCTGTGTATTTCATCATTCTGATAGAAAGCTGGATAACACACTCAGTACTCACTAGCCAAGTGACTGCACTCTGGCTACTGAGTTTGTGCCCAGAGGGAAACTTAGAGATAGTCTAGCAATGGAAACAGCACTGAGTCAGCCTGGGTGCTCAGAATAGTCATTTGGGGTTTCGAAGGTGCTGGTGAGTCAGAAAGAGGCGCCATATCCACAGACCAGCCTTGTGGGGCAGTCAACAGTTCCCAAAGAAGTAGGGTCTGAGATGGATGAAGATGTAAAGTTAAAACGTGTCATCTGAGCAGGCAAGAAAGAGAAGCTTCCCACAGACAGAAGAGCTAGCTGCTAGCAGGGTCACAGAAAGGAATGCCATCCAAGCATTTAGAGTAAGCTGAAGTACTGACCAAGGATAAGACACAAGATGTCCAGGGACAAGTGATGAAAGGCAGGCTGGACCATCTGGTGATAGGCAGACAGCTTCTATTAAGAGATGGGGTTCACCTTGAATGACCTTAAGTGCAACAGCCCCGAAGATGGTTGTCACGTGCCTGGTTACAAAGTCCACGTGGTACGTAACAACCTCAAAAGTAGAGACATGTAGTACAGGACTTTGAATCTAAAATAAACAAATAAATAACCAGGACTGAAGTTCTGGTGTTTGATTTGTCCCCATCATGACCAACTGTCACAAACAAATAAAAGGGGCTGCCATGCATTGGTTTTGTGGTTTTAGTCTAAAATACGTGACTAAGTCAGGCACGTGATTTTAATTTTGGCAGTGGGAGGGGATGTTAGTCAAGCAGCATCAGACTTCTCACAGGAATTGATTTATTATACGTATAACATTTTCAGTTGTTTTGTGCTCAGCAAGATGTCTCTGGAGTCTAACATCCCGGGGAAAAACCATTAAAACTTGTAATTATGGTTTAAATGTTCAGAGGAGTTTAATGAGGTTTGCTGATGGGGTTGTTTTGGGGGAGAAACCAAATCTGTTAAAATGAACAAATGATTAAAAAAAAAAAAACAAAACAAAACCACAAGATGTGTATGATGGCCTTAAATGTTTGAAGAGGGGGAGAAACTAACTCAGTGGTGGAGTGTTACACAAGGCTCTGGGATGCATGCTCAGCGATGAAAGAGAACCTAGGTTAAAGATCTTTATCCTCAACAGACTAAAAACTAATTTATGGGATAACCTGGTGGGCACACTTTTGTTCAAATGACTTATGTGATTGTTAAAAATAAACACTGATGAAGGACCAGTCACCAAGTAAAGACTTGCCACCAAGCTTGGTAATCTGAGTTTGATCTCTGGAACCCACGTTAGAAGGAAAGAGCCAATTCCAAGTCATCCCGTGACCTTCTGAGGTATACACATGACCCCTAATCTCCAGTAAACAAATGCTCAAAAATATATTCTTTAAAGCACTGTTAAACATAGATTAACCACACCTTTAGAAACTGGAGCATCAAAATGTTATTATCTTCCAAGCTTCCTACTGTTTAAGGGGAAATGCATAAGTTTCCCAAGGCAAGTGCCAGTCCTTCACCTAGTATTCTCAGTGGCCTAGCAGCCACACCAGACTCAGAGCTCAAGAATGTCCCGTGGACCAATCCCTACAAGGTTTCACCATAGACTTCTCTAGTTCAGCCGAGAAAGCTCTGATGGTTTTAGTCCCCCTAACTGCAGTTAATGCTATGCTAAGGATTGTCCTATTTTTTAAAAAATCTTAAATCTAACTTTTTGGTGCATGTGAGCATTTTTGTGCACATCCATGTGTCAGAGGACAACTTTTGAGAGTTGGTACTCTTTACCATGTGGGTTCCAGGGTTCAAACTCAGACCTTCAGGCTTGGTGGCAGAGCCCTCCCTACCCACTGGCCTACTTTTAAGTGGTTCTTCCAACTGAACAGAATCTTTGGGGTGGAAATTAGATTGGCCACAGCCAACACACATGCAGACTGGGGTTCTCAGCACTCCACCCTCACCTTTGTAACAGAGCCACTTAGTGACCGAGAACATGGCAGAGCCAGCACACCAGTTTTAGGGGACACAGCCAGGGATTTTAAAACTGACTCCAGGCAGAACTCCCAAACACATTGATACAACTCTACTTGCTAAGTTATTTTAACCTTGATCCACTTTGTGTTGCTCTGAACTCATTGAAGAAGAAGAAAGGGAACAGGACTTCTAACAACAGGCTCATATACTTAGACGATAAATGATAAGTTGAAGCTTATCATTATATGTTTGGATGGGGGGGGTAAGTTCTGGCAATCTGCATTGTCAGGACACCATTAGCTGCTATCTGTGGTGCATCTCTAGAGACTGAATTCAGAGCCTGGGGCTTTTCATCAGGGTATCCTTCATGCACTCGTGACCTTTTAACCCCCAGTACATCAGGGAGACCATCTTTTCCTTTTCAAAATAAAGAAGACTGACCATACCAGGCTCCATTCCTGACACAACCTACCCCCCACTTCTGGAAGTCAGCAAAAGGAACGAGCAAAGTAATGTCATGGGAGTGTTGTTTTAATACAGTCTGTGCCAAGCATCATCATAATCTCCAAGTTTGTCCTATCGTTAATAGGCAATATTCAAAATTAAAAAAAAAACAAAACAAAAAAAAAAAAAAACAAAACAAAACAAAAAAAAAAACGAAAAACAACTCTGCAGTCATAAAACAAGCCAGCCACACTTTTGAGGAGACTTAAAAATGAGAAGCCATGAATTATCTTCTTGGAAAAGCAGCCATTTCAAAAGGTTTTCTTTAATATCATAAAATATTCTCATGGACAAGTGAGCTGGCAAACACACATGCACCAGTGTGCCTCTGACAAGAGTACCCACCTACCCCACCCCCAAGTGGACATGAAATTAGAGAAATGATTACAGCAGACGGAACAGGTAGCAGGAAAAAAAATTCAGTAAAAAGAATGGAATATAACTTTGTGCTTGGATATTTTCCTATGTCACAACAAAAACATTTCGGTGCAAATAGTTATTTTTTTTCTTTTTTTCCATTTAAGACTGGTGGAGAAAAAAATACTTTTTTCTATAATAAAATATGTAGTTTTTTGGTTTTTTTTTTAACTTTTTTTAATGTAACTATTTTTTTTTTCCTTTTTTGCAGAAAATAATTTTGTAAACTGTCACTTTGTGGGTAGGAAGGCTCGGTGCCACCTGGGTTGGAGCTCTGTCCCCTTGGTGGCTGAGCTGAAACCAAACCCAGACAGCCAGACTGGGCGGAGGAAGAGCAGGGTGGGGCGCACGCGCAGAAGGCCAGGGTGGGGGGAAGGCAGGGGCGAGTTAGAGGTCACTCTCGCCATACAGCGCTGTTGAGAAGGACATGTAGTCTAGAGCACCGGGCACGGAGTCTGGGCCTGCGTAAGGGGCCATTCTCGCGATGCAGTACTCGGCTTGGTCAGGTGGCAGCTCGCGACGCAGCTCGTCCATCGTGATGTAATTCTGCGGAGAAAGCATGGTCATGGTCGCAAAATCCGGCAGCCGCCGGAAAGCAACGCGGCATTGCGGCATCAACTAGGTCGTAAACTCGCCAGGAATGTTTTAGAAACCTGTGGGTTTTTTTGTTTCCTCTCCTAGATCTGCTTGATCCGTACAATACATGCATGTATACATATAACACAGACATCTGTATGTATGTAGACATATTTTAAGTACATATTATATATTTACAAATTATATATCATATGTATATGGTATTTTAAACACATCATGTTTTCCATTCTAGTAACTACTTCAACTTCCTTCCAAAGCTATTTTACCCGGACTCTTTTCATTCATTATACTGGTTTACAGTAATCACGTGCTGGCTCAGCAACAGGTCCGTTGGCAGGACTCCTAAATTCCTAGGAGCCTTCCACATCCACCCAACTGGCCTCTTTAGAGACCTCCGCCCGTGTCTAATCGTGAGTGTCCCGCAGAATAAAAGGAATGTTCATTTTAGGCCGTTTTCATTAACTGGTCTACAGGACTGTGGGCCTTGCCACACATCGCAGCCCATTCCCAGTCTGGGCCTCTGGTTTCTTTTCCTTCCCCACTGGGTAAGTCAATATGGAAGTTGTTTTTTAGGAGCTGAAGGGTCTAAGACAGTGGTTCTAACCTGCGGGTCCAATGACCTTTTCACAGTGTTGCATATTAGATATTTACTACATTCATACTTCTGATACAACTCATAACAGAAGCAAAATTACAGTTATTTAGTAGCAACAAAATAATTTTATGGTTAGAGGGTCACTACAATATGAGGAGCTGTGTCGAAGGGTCGCAGCATTAGGAAGGTTGCGAATAGCTGCTCTAGGATTTACCAAAGACTTGACAGCTACAAGCCCTTCAACCTTGAGACCTTTGGGGCTCAGAATGAGAAAGAAATGGGGCTGTTTACTGCAGAAGTCAGGTTTCCTCTTTCTGAGCTTTTTTCCTTTACAAATTTAGTCACTGCAACTAGATGGCATCTGAGGGTCCTACATATTCCAACTACTCTACATCTTCCTTCCCACTCAACACACGTGGTTTTTGCTGACTTGCTGGGTTCCTTGCAATACTTACACCATGTCCTAATGGGCAGAGATGCACAAGACCCAACGGGACCCTGAGAGGAGTGACTGGGATGCTCATATCCCAACTCTGTGACCAAACAGTGCCCGAGCCACAAGAGACCCACCTTATCTCCAGCCAGGATCTTGAAGGAAGCCATGACCTGATCTGCCGTATCTGTGTCTGCCGTCTCTCGGGACATGAAGTCGATGAAGGCCTGGAACGTCACTACCCCCAATCGGTTGGGGTCTACAATGCTCATGATTCGGGCAAATTCTGCCTCTCCCTGGAGGAAACAGCCAACCCACACCTGTCACCCTAACAGCCGACTGGGGCATCTCAGGTGTACCTCCAGCCCTAAGTAGCCTATGGTTGGAACAGGAGGGCACAACAGACCTCTGATCTGGCTTGGGTTGCCCCAGGATGCGAAAGTAAGTCAATAGTTGGGAGTCTCAGGACTTCCCACCCCCTACAGAGCCTTGGGTTTCCTTTACAGAAAATGATGGTAGTATTAAGTATAATGACAGTAACATCAGCAATGGCTAACACCCATACAGCATGTACTGTATGTATTATAGGCCAGCTAGTGTTCTGAATTCATCTTATCATCACAACTGAATAAAAATCATAGCATTCTCATTGTATGGGAAATCTGAGGCCCAGATAGGCTAAGTAACTTGCCCAAGGTCATACAGCTAAGTAGGAACTAGAATTAGGACTCACACAGTCTGGTTCCAACATTTGCTGTTTCCTCAATATTCTGTGCCAGACATGTGCACTCTCGATCACTTTACTTAACTCTTACAACGGCTTTGTGAGGTTTCCTCACTCCGACTGAGACCACAAGCTATTGATAGCAATATGGGATTTGCTGAGTACACTTCTAGGCATCCCATGGGCTCTGTATTGGTTCAATGGATACCCATCTGTCTAGCTAAGGTCCTATCCTGCTCAGAAAGCTGGGTGCAGAGGGGACAGAACAAGGTTAGAGAAAGGCCTTGCCCAGTCTGAGTGGTGGCAGGTCTGGATGGAGTTCTTATGGGGCAGAAGTATAACCCTCCATTCTCATAGACGACAAAGCAAAGTTATCATTCCGTAAGCCTTGGGGTTAGCTGTCCACAGTAAGTACCATAAGATAAACTGGTCAGAGACCATAAGGAGGAGGCCAAGCCTCCCAGCCACACCCTGGCCCCGTGGGTGGGCTGGTTTTCAGATGCCATCTTTCCCAAGAATGGTGGCGATAAGGGACTTCCCCCTGAGGAGGACAGTTCTAACCTAAGAGCTTGCATCCACCATTACTAAGACTTAGCTTCTTCAGTCAGGTGGCTGCCTCCTGGCCAGGGCAACAGAGAGCCTGGCAGATGGAGGATGGGGTCTACGTTACCATGTTGTAACCCATGGAGATAAGGCAGGCGCGGAAATCGTCCGTGTCCATCATGCCTGTCTTCTTCTGTGGGGCAGTGGCACCAAGACACAGGAGGGACAGACAGGTGGGAGGAGGAGCCAGCCAGAGGCCAGGAAGACAGTGGAAAGGAAGGGCCCGGTTTATGGTGTGAAGATTAGGAGGAGCCGAGGAAGGTAGGAGGAGGAACATGTCGAAGGAGACCAGAGCAAAGAAATGCGGAAGTCCAGTCCACAGAAGAGACGTGACGAGGGAGAAGAGGCGGATACCCAAGCAGGTTCCCAGGAAAGATAGTTGAAGGCAGAGGTCGGAAGTCAGAGGAACCCGACAGGGGGCAGGCAGGGATAGCAGAAGAGGATGAGCCCCATGGCCCACAGGAAGGGGGACAGGGAGAGTCAGACAGAGAGAGAAGAAAAAAAGGAGAAATGCGTTATTTCTCGCCCCAGAGGCCACCCTTGAGCGTGCTCCATGCAGGAGGCGAGTACCTGGGGGTCGTTGCCAATATCATAACCCAAGCTGATGAGGCAGGCTTTGAACTCTTCGGGACCCAACGTGCCGGAGTGATCCTGGGGCCGTGGTGCGCCAGGCAGCGAGCCATGCGGTGCCAGGGAAGAGGAGGTCGTGAGGGGGGGTGGGGAGGGTGGGCCATGCCCCAGGGTGGAAGGTGGTGTGTGTGGGGAGACACAGGGACAAAGGCATGCGGATGGAGAGGGTGGAGGGGAAGGGTGGGGGAAAGGGGAAATAAAAGTGCACACAGTTAGACACACAGACAAGGTTCCAGAGGGGGGCCCTGTCCCTGGCATACATAGTCCTGCTTGGGAAAGCAGGGCCAGAGGGTAACATGATGAGCCACAAGGGTGAGAAGCTCCCAGAAGTGCCCCAGGTGACCTGATGTCTCCCAGAACCCTACCCCCCCACCTCGCCAGGTACCTGGAGGGCACTGAAGCAGGCAGGGTGGTGAGAGAGCACCTGACCTCATGCCCCACCTCCCTTGTGGCTGTCCCCAAGCTCAGGGCACTGGGAATGTGCAGCCCACTGACAATGCAGCCTGTCCTGAAGCTGACACGAGAACCCAGGATAGTGGACTCTAATGTCCCCAACAGCGGGTCCCAAAGGCAGCTGGGGTAGGGGCATAGGTAAGGGACAGTCCCCATAGCCACAGGACAGGGTTTTACTTATGGCTCTGGCAGCCTCATTTTCAAGGGTTGATTTCTCACAGGAGACAAAGAGTAACGCTGGAAGAGGCACTTCTCCTCTCCTCACCCACAATATTAGCATTCTCTCTAGGAACACCATGAAGGTTTGCAGGGCAAAGTGGGGTTTCCAAGGTCAGCTCAGAAAGCCTGGCTCTGTGGGGTATACTGAGTCAGGGCAGGCTGTTACCAGTTTCTTCCCCTCTCTCCTCCTCACCTACCTAAGGACCAGGCTCATGCCCTGGGCAATGCCCTCCAGGGCTCTGGGTCGGGGGTTGGAGGCCACTCTAGGTGAGCAAGGATGGGGGCTCTCACCCGGTCAAAGTGGTTGAAGGAGGCCCGGAATTCATTCATCTGTTCTTGGCTGATGCCTTTGGCATCCCGGGTCAAGATCTGGTTCTCCACTTCATTGATGGTCCTGGCAATGGTGGTGAGCAGCTGTTCCCAGCCCACACGGATGTGCTAGGAGTAAGAAATGAGCACATCAGAAAGGAGTGCCAGATCTGGGCTCCAGGCTCTCCAACTAACTATTCTTCCTCTCAACTCAGAAATGGCAAAAGTAGGGGATGGAGAGATGGCTCAGTGGCTAAGAGCATTTGTTGCTCTTCCAGAGGTTCAATTGTCAGACCCCTTATGGCAGCTCTCAACTATCTATAATTCTAGTTCCAGGCCTTCCCGAACACCAAGAACAGACAAGGTGCACAGACATTCCCTCAGGCAAAATACTCAGAGCCATAAAATAAAAATAATATTTTAAAGACCAAACAGTTAGCTTGATCATCTATCTGGAGTTACAGTATCACCATCAGGAGGGACACAGCACTCTATCAGGATGGAAGGCCTCAAAGGGGCTGGAAGGAACAGGCCTTTGCCTGGAAAAGCAACAAGACCTGGATTTGCCATTGGAACTCTGCTAGTGAAGAAGGTAGATTTTGTGGTGGGAAAAGCTTTAAACAAAACAAAACAAAACAAAAACCAGAATGCCTCCATCCCTGCAAGACCTACCCCACAGCCACACATACAGGCATATACATCCACAAATAAACCTTTGATAGAAACCAATACAGCAGGCACCATATAATGGCCTTCTGGTCAATGACAAGCCAAATACACCATGGTGGTCTCCATGACTACATAGGAACACTGAAGCATCTCCTATGTGAACAACAGGAGACCAGTTAACAAGGCAAACCTCAGAACATGTCCTGTTGATAAGGAATGAACCAGCTAACATCATTTAGGAAGCAGGTACCCAAGCCAATGAGATCTTGAGCCCATGAGCATTAAAATCACTGGAGAGTGCTTGTTAAAAATGAAGGCTCATTAAGTTCTAGTTAGGGACAAGATGTGTACACTTGCAACATGTTCTCTGACATCCAGAAGGTACTGCAGATTGAAGGGGCGGAGTTTCAGGGGCAGAGAGAGCATACTCCTCCTCTAGCCTGATTCACTGGGAGATGCTGCCCCACATGGAGGATAGGAAGAACCCCAAGATCCCTCCCAGAGTAGGGCCAGGCCTATTTACCTCCATGGTGTAGTTGGTGTGCTTGTTGTCGAAGATAAGTGCTTCCTGGATGAGCTGGTGGTCGCCCTCCAGCTGGTCTATCTTTGGCTTATAATTGACGATGCTCTTCTCATACTGCCGCAGGTGGCTGAGCTGGTCCTCCAGGGTACCGTGCATCTCAATGGAGATCCTCCCAATCTCCTGCTCATCAGAAGGAGATGTCTTGTCATACCACCCTACTCTGCACTCCTGGGGCAGGGACCGGTCCCTATGGTCACCTCTCCTAGCCCTAAAGAGGTTAGCACTGGCAACACTCATCAGGAAAAGATATTTAACAGGGATGTTCTCTGGTAGGGAAGCTGCATCCTATAATGATACCCAACCATCTCCCAACTACCTCATGATGAGCCAGGACCCCTCATATTTCTCAATTCACCTGATGTACCTCCTCTACAACCCTGTTGTTTTGCCTCCTAGGATGGCTGTCCAGTCCCTACTGATACCCGCTCACCCCCAGGAGCCAGGCCTAATGCACACTTCTGCCAGCCACTCACACATGTGAGTGGTTCTTGGTGAAAGCAGTTTTGTTCATTTAGTTCAGTCCTGTTAAAATGTATCAAGCATTTACAAGCATCTTGGGGATGCATGCCATTGAGTGTGTGTGCATGTGTGCTAGAGTGCATGTATGTGTGTATGTGTACACCCACACACACTTGATATGGACACCACACACAAGATGTTCAGTGATCACACTCTGGCCATGCTCCTCCTTTGATCGATCCTCTCCATCCTATGAAATATTTTATACCTGTTGAGAGGCTCGGCTTTCTTTCTGAAAAGAATCAGGCCCCACTGCCAGGAGAATAGTAAAAGAGAAAAGACAACCCAGAAGGCCTGAGCTGACCAAGGCATTCAGCTGCTCTTCCCGTGGAACTTTCATAGGTAGTTCCTTAATATCATCCTACTTTGTTCCAATCAGACACAGGGACCGAGCCATCAGCATTCCCTGCAACTAAATAATCATGGGTTCGGACCTCGGGACGTCGGTCCTTACTAGTAAGGCTGGCTGGAATGGTGTTAAGTAGAAAGAGAAAGAACATTCCCAGTCTGCTTCCCCTGACAAAACTCACCTCCATCTTGGTCTGGATCCAGGGCCCAATGACATTGGCTTGTGCCCCAAACTGCTTCCGTAACCTCTCATTGTGCTGCTGCCTCGCATGCTCCTCCGTTAGAGCCTGGTCCCTCCGGGGCACCAGCTGCCGTACCTGGGGTGGGAAAACAAGGAACTCTGTGGGTAGGCCAGACACCTCTCAGGTGAAAAAATGGGGGCTCCACTGAGGGAAAGAGGTAAGTCAGAACGCAGCAAGAGTGAGGATGTCAACTTGGACTAAAAATTCATTCACTGATAAAGAAATGAAAATCAATGAGATAAAGATAAAAATCCCTCTCTTAACAAATGGACAATGGCTCGGCCTATGCCCATCTGCCCTTCAACTCACATGGTCCCATTTGCCATTGATCTCCTGAGGCGTGATGGTTGTATAGGGGTTGGTGCCTGCCATGTTGACATGATAGGTCTGGACAATCTTAGACACTTCATTGTGGATGCCCAAGATGGCCAGGCGTTCCTTGTCTGCATCCGGGAGGGTGGCCTTGAACTGCTCATGAGCTGTGGTCAGTCCCTGGATAGACAATGGCATGATTAGTACTGATACTCAGGGGAGTCAGGGCTCTCCTCAGACACAGTAAACAAAGTGAGTCCAAGAGGTAGCAAAGAAAGGGTTGAAGGGCCCTGAGGGCCAAGTTCCACACCTAGAGGAGACCTGGAGACATCAAACCAAGTTCTTAAGGCAGAGAACCAGCAAGGCAGGATAGCTAGAGAAAGGCAAAGGCAAAACCGGCTAGGCAACATCTGTATCCTGAGGGCTGGTACACTCGGCAGTCACTGTTCAGGGATGTTCAATACCGTATCATCAGATCAGTGAGATGGGGGTAAGGCAAGCCCTGCTCCCCAGGTGACCTCTTCCAACACTAGTTCCTTCAGCTTCTTGAAAAAATCCCTTTTTCTTCCTCTACCTTGAGAATGCGATGATTAAAGACATACGTCAACATAATCATTTTATGCAGTGGTTGGAATTGGACTCGGGGCTTCATGTATGCTAGACAAGCATGATAACAACGGAGCTATATCCTTAGCTCCTACAAACATTTTGATCTAATGTTCTATAATTACATAAAAGATTGAGGAAGATGGGAGCCAATGGGAGCGCCAAGATTAATGTTAAAAGTTAAGATTTGGGATATGATATATAGTAAAGTCTACATTTTTTGTGTACACAAAGGAAAAGGTACAAAGAACACATAGATAATGCATTTGTCTATATACAAATATATATATATATATATATATATATATATATATATATATATATATATATACACACACACACACACACACACACATACACACATATATATAAATGGAGATCCAGATTATATTACTTACCCCTGAAAGGGGGCCAGAAAGGGCAATGGGAAGAAAACCTTGCCTTAGTACCCCTTTATCTTTAGGATATTATACTATGCACATATATTACCTTGTCAAAATAGTGCAAGTGCTAGACTGGGTATGGTGACATATTCCTTTAGTCCCAGCACTTGGACTCTCTGTGAGTTTGAGGCCAGCATGGTCTAGAGCATGAGTTCCAGACTAACCAGGAGTACACAGTGAGTACAAAGACCCCGTAGGGTAAGAAGCTAGAGAGATAACTCAGCAGTTAAGAGCACTCGCTGCTCTTACGGAAGACCAGGGTTCAGTTCCTGGTATACATATGATGTACATACACATACCACCTGTAACTCTAGTTCCAGGGGAATATGGGCACCATATCCAAGTGGTGTACATACATGCATACAGGCAAACACCCATATACACAACATAAAAATAAAGAAATCTTTTTTTTAAAGTCACGTGATCTCATATGCTAATACTGTTACTCTATGGAACCCTTAGGATATTGCACCTCAACTTATCCTAACAGGGACCCGCCTCTTTGGGTTGCCTACCTGAATCTCCTCAATAGTGTGTACGATGAAGGTGTCTTGAAGGTCCTCCATAGCTCCCTCCATCCAATTGTTGAAGGGTGCAGCCCTCTTGGCGTACTCCAGGTATAGCTGGTCGATGGTCTCCAGAAGCTTCTCTGTTCGCTAGGAGTATCAAGTGGGGCAGAATGTTTAGCAGGGTGACACCCAGAGTCAGTGACACCCAGAGTCAGGGACCCCACCCCCCTCCCATCTTGGTCTAGGAGCACTGGGCTGATGAGGCAGAAAGAATCAGTTCTTGAGTGGCTCTGGATCTTGGTTGTCAATTGACAGGGCGTCTGACATTGGAATCAACTTGTCCAGGCCCCAAGAGGGTCTGGTTTACACAATAGGACACTTTGAAAAGGCTGGAGCTGGGCTGACAAGTTCACTGAGCTGCAGGATGAGCTAAAGTGACAGGAGGAGGGGCTCTGAAGTGAGACTTTTGGTTTCCTTGAAATAACAGAAATGTTATGGGAATGTGTATCCGTTTCCATCCCATGTGTGGGACACGGGCTGCTCTAGACTGTCCACAGTGGCTGACTAGGATTCGCTTCATGCTCTGGCAGGGCCATGATTTTGTCAGCTGCAGATAGTTTCTGCAAGTGTATGGCATTCGAAATTCTGGGAACTCTTGACAGGGCATATAAATGCTAGGTCCCCAAGAAGCGTTGTCGGTCAGTGGTTGTTGTGGTTTGTTAAATAGTTGTGTGCAAGGAAAAAAACAATAAGAAGTTTAATAACCTGACGGCAAAGATCAAACTTGCCCCCAAGGAACTCAATGCCCCTAAGCAGCAGGAGGTAGTCTACCAATAATGTTACTCCTTTCCCCTCTATCTCCTTTGCTCTCCTACCTAGTGTTAGGGGGTAGAAAGGGTGGAAGAAGAAGAAGGGTGGAAGAAAGAAGAACCCACAAAGAAGCCAAAAAGTCCAGCAACAGATCTCCACTCACACATTCTGGTCAAAGGGAGTCATTCCAATAGGCCAGAGCTAGGGATGGTCCAGGGAATCCTGGGGACTCATAAAGCAGAGAACCGAGGAAGAGGGTCCTACCTCTAGAGCTTCCCTCCGCTTCTGAGTCAGGGCCCCTAGATTGTCCCACTGGTCACAGATCTTTTGGCAACGAGCGTTGACACTCGGTGAGTCGTAATAATCCAGCTCACTGTGGAGTGGGAGGAGACAAGGAGTCAAGTGACAATGACACAGGCTGAGGGGGCTAAGGGGGGGACTGTTGTTCCTGTTCCTGGGGATGCTGGGGGAACTGAAAGTGTCCTGCACTTTTGGCATTTTAAGAAACCAGAAGCAGGGAAGGTGGCTGTTCTCCTCCAACAGTCTCTGTCCCATCCAAAGTTGGTGACTCTAACCAGTGACAGGAGGCTGCTACAGTCCAAGGGAAAAGCTCAGAGCCAAGGACCAAGGCTTGGAAGCTGGGCATGGTGACTCATGCCTGTGCTGAGACAGGAGGATTGCCACATGTGTGAGGCTACCCTGAGCTACACACTGAGTTCTAGGCCAGCCTAGGCTACAGTTTGAACCCTGTTTCAAGAGAAAACCAAAAACAAAATCTGAGCTGACAAGAAAAAGGCACTTGTGTGCAAGCCTGAAGACCTGAGTTCAAGCCGTGTAGCCCACAATAAAAACAGAGAAGGGATCAACTTTTTCAAGTTGTCCTTTGACCACCATTGCACCATGGCGAGCATATGCCCACAAGCGCACTCACACACACACAAAAACACTCTCTCTCTCTCTCTCTCTCTCTCTCTCTCTCTCTCTCAATTTAAAAACAAGACCAAAATAAATAAATAAATAAAAATAAAATAACAAACCCTATGTGAACCTAAAAAACATTAATTAAAAGCCAAAATCCAGTAAAGTAGGGTGTAGACACCCTGTGGTCTTGCTCTGGTGATAGGTAATAACCAAATGTGTGCACAAGAATGGAATGGTTAGGGCTCTCTCCCACTAAGAAGGGGCCTTGCCTTCTGTATTGTCTCCTTTCCTACACGGACACAACTCTACCCCCGCCCCGAGCACGATCTGTATATTCCCTTATTTCCCACCCTCATCCACACAGCTGAGAAAGCAGATCTCAGCCTCATGCAGGGGCACTAAAGGGAGAGAAGTCAGAGCAGGCATACTTAAGCTCCTGAGCAATGGCCGCGATCTGCTCCACACGGTCCTGGTGGGCAGCGAGGTCACTCTCAAAGGCCTCATGCTTCTTGAGCAGGGCCTTGATCTCGGACAAGGTGGCTGTCTCATAATCCTTCTGCCGCAGCATGGCTTCTTTGCCTGAGGCCAGAGAGGGTGGGGGAAACATGGATGAGCAGGAGCCAGGCAAGCATGCTTGGTCTAGTCATCCCACTAGAGCCCCAGAAGCTCTGCTTGTCAGAGTATTTCCCACGGAGGCGCTCACTGTGTAGCAATCTATGAAGAGTGAACATCAAGCAAGAACAGCCAAATATAGGGAAGGACTGAAAGACCACTGCCTCCAGGGAGGATGTCCAGGCCATTTAAACTAGTTGTATATGAAGTTTATACAGGAAGATGTAGAAATGCATGAAGCCAGACATTCACTTGCTAATATCAGGAAACACAGAAATATATGCTGTCTGAAATAACCAGAAAAAAATAAAATCAAAGCTCTTCATCAGTACCCAGGATTAGAATGCCCTGGTTACTATGGGTGAGTCCTGAGAGCTCTGCAGAGACACCCCCCTTCCCTTCCCAGACAGTCTCAGTGTAGCCAGGGATCTATACCCTCTGCTGATCACATCCACTGGTGGCTAGATCCTTCTCAGACCATCAGTAATGTACCAGCCTACGGCAAGGACAGCTCTTGAATTTTTGAACCTGTTCTCAGGAGAGGAAGGCAGAAACAAAAATGACCTCCCTAAAAAGCTTCCAAGCTGCCTCACGAAGGAGCCTCTCAGGACAGAGGCAAACAGCCTGGCTTACATGTTTGTCTGTACCACCACAGGATGTTTGTGTCTTCTTGGCCTGTGGGGCTAAGCTGTGCCCATCAGTAAAGCATTTTTCTCTTTTCTGGTATTGGATCCCCCCATTCCCCTTTAAAATTACAACACAGTAAGTTTAGATTTAATTTACAAACAAACCCATTTATCTATTCCTATATAAATTGTTTTATGCCTTAAAACTATTTAGCAGCACATGCTATTAATTTCTACTTTGGCTTCATGGTCTTCCTGGGAATAGTGGTCCTTCAAGGTCTGTAGGGAACTCATTTCAGAACCCTTAAGGATATCCCAAGATGCTCAAATCCCTTATATAAAATGGCACAGTATATGCATATAATCTCCATATATTCTTCCCTATATTTTAAACCACTCAGGTTCCTTAAAGTATAAATGCTACATAGCTAACTATTCATTCATATTCTTCAGGGAATTATGACAAAAAACATAAACTCAACACAGACATAATTCCTTTTTGTTCTTACTATTTTGCTTCAGAGTTGGTTGAATCTAGAGACACAGAACTCATGGATGTGAATATTCTCTTGGTCAGATTCCTCCACCAGAGCTTCTCATTGCTCTGCTGGGCACCACACCCAACCCCTCCCCACCTTGTCCTGTGGTAGTTATCACCACAGATACCCCTGTGCACATTTCCTTCATGGCTACGGTTAACTCCTTAGTCTCAAGAAATAAATTCCCACTGGGTGTGGTGGTACAGGCCTTTAACCCCAGCACTAGGAGGCAGAGGCAGTTGGATCTCTGAGTTCCAGGACAGCCTGGTCATCATTGTGAGTTCTAGGTCAGCCAAGGATACATGAAATCGTTTTGAATGAGAACAAAAATAAAGCAAAACAAAAAAATGCAAGTGGGCGAGTCAGGGCCATCGCCACCATTCCCGTCCACTCTGTACTTAATTATATGGGATCCTAAATGCGCCCACTTAGCTGGCCATTTTCTTCCCAAGCCAGGCCACTCCCAGATGACTACAGAACTAACTGATCCTCCCTGTTCACTCCCAGCCCAAAGCCAACGGAACAGGACCCAGGGATGAATAAAGTCTTATGGCACCAGTGACCGTTGGCTCTGCCTCAGGGGCTCCAGCCAATGTGGCCAGCAGAATGCAGGAAAACAGGCGGGGCCGTCCCACACTTCTCCACCTTAACGCTATGACTCTTTGATACAGTCCCGCATGCTGCGGTGACCCCCAACCATAAATATTTTCATTGCTCCCTCATAATTTTAATTTTGTTACTGCTATGAATCATAAATCATCTGCGTCTTCTTATGGTCTTAGGTGACTCCTGTAAAAGGGACGTTCGACCCCCAAAGGGGTCAAGAGCCACGTGTTGAGAACACTGCTCTAACCCAAGCCAGCCTCTGAGGAAAAGCCTGATCCTGCATGACTGTCTCTCTACAGTTAACCTTGATCATCACTAAACAGGCACCCGATCCAGCCTAGGTGAAGACATAGGAGGGCATTACCATTTGCATGCCAGAGATTTGAAAACAGACAAACTGACCATGCTTCTCAGAGACAGTTGGGACTGAGAGCCACACTGAAGGACTTGAAAAAAAAATCAATGGCAGTGATGCAGACAAGGAAAGAATGGTGCTCTCACAAAACTGCTCTCAGTAATTCTCAGCGTGCCTGTGACCTCGCCATTGAACCCTTACGGAACTAGAACGTTGGTACTAATGTCCTTACTTTACAAACACAGGAGGTAAAGCAACCCAGAGGTTAATGAACTTGTCTAATGCCAGAGAACTCTGAAGAGGCAGGTGAGATGCCACAAGCAAAAGCAAAAGAAAGGAGGTATAGCTGGGGGCTTGCAGGATGGGAGTCGGAGGCAAGGGCTGGCTCTGCCTCACCATCTGTCCAGGCTTCATGGATGGAGGCCTTCTGCCGGAACTTCTCTGCCAGGTGGTCCAATCTCTCTAGCCTCCGGATCTCATTCAGCAGCCACTCCTCGTAGCCCTTTTCTGCCTGTTCCAGGCAGCCCCAGGCGTTGTTGATATCCTGCAGAGATGGGAGGCACAGGCTCAGAGAACCTGAAGGGACCAAAGCCTTCTAGAAAAAGATGCTTCCAGATCTTAGCGCCCGTGTGCATCCCTTACCTCTCTTCTAGCTCCTGTTAGTAATTCCCTGACTTTTGGATAGGAGTGGAATCTGAGTCCACATAGGCCATCCAGCCATGGAGCCTCCCTACACTGACCAGCTTCCAACGGGATGCTGGCTAGTCTCAGAGGTCCAAGAACAAGCCATCGGACACACAAGATCCAAGATATGCATCATCCTATAAAGCTAAGGATCTCAGATTCTAGACTTTAGGCTCTGGAGAGCAGCTCGAATGAGACTCAGCCATGATCATGAGAAAACAAAAATGCATATACCCTTTGCATGATGCACCCAGCTGGTACCGCTAGAGCGGAGCCAGTTTGAGCACCATCTTCCTGGCCATACACCAGGCATTTGCCCCCACATCAGAGGCACCCCCTCTATCTCTCCAGAGTAACTGTTAGCTCACAGTGACTTCAACAACACCAAAGCATTTGATTAAGCCCTGAGCTTTAAAGTATTCCGAACTGATTGTACAACAGGCCTACTTTCTCTGTGTAAGGACGCTTTGCTCCTGACTCCTCCCACTTGGATTGTCCTCTCCAGTCCTGCTCAGTGTGTTTGGGTTTTGTTTGCTTAGTTTTTGATGTTAATGTTACTCATTGTTTGAGGAGATAAAAGGTTCTCTGCCTTGATAACTTTGTTCTGTGTTCTCCAGTCTCAAAAAGTCCTGGGGAAGGAAGGGATGTCAAAAACACAAAAGAGGACATAATGGAGGGGGACCAGTGATACAGAAGACTGGTTGCAACATTAGGGCTTTGTTTTTTGTTTTCCAGACAGGGCCTAGCTATATAGCCTGGGCTGGCCTCAAACTTGCTGGGATCCTCCTGCCTCCAACTCCTAAGAGCTTGGATTATAGAGACATGTGTCACACCCAACTTGTTATAGGTGTATTTGTTTTTTTAAAGAAATCTTATATAAAACATGCTTTAAGAGTCACTTAAAATATTTATACATAAAGATTAAAACTGGACTTAGTAGCACAGGCCTGGAATCCTAGCTACTTGGAACGCCAAGGCAGGAGAATCCTTCATGGGCACAGGTAAGTCTTAGGCCGGCTTGGATAAGTTAACAAGACCCTATCTCACAGAAAAAAAATAAAATAGGGGCTGAGGATGAGGCTTTGTATCAGAATACTTGCCTAACATCCATGAGGACCTGGATTCCGTGCCTAGGATCACACCATCATCATCATCATCATCATCATCATCATCATCATCATCATCATCATCATCACAACAACAACAACAACAATAATAATAAATTAAAATATTTTCAAATTGAAACAAAATTTATAGTAGGTAGTAAGATTATAAATGACATCTACTTTTTAATATTTTACATATTAGCATATTATAGCCACACTACAAAAATTAATTTTTATTTAAGATAACCAAAGTTTGTTTTGCTTTGTTTTTGTTGTTGTTATCTTATTTTGAAAGTACTCAATGTTATATGAAATTAAAATTTAATATTACTGCTTGGTTCAGTATGACCAGATATTCTGTTTAAAATTTTATTTTTTAAGGTGTAGGGAAGTCTGGAATGCTCAGGGGCTGAGATGGACAAACCTGAACTAGAACAGTCAGGGGGAGAAGCTGGCCGGGCTCATGCCTATGTGGTAAAGTATAAGAAACATGGACTAGGTTTGTAGGTAGGAAAAAACCCACCTCCAAGCAGATGGGGAATGGAGGCAGCCAGGCAGGCCCCAGACTTGCCCCTGGCACTCACCGAGACCATCCTGCCCTCGGAGGGCATGAAGGCGGGCCGGTTGCTGAGCCGCAGCTTGGTCTGCAGTGTGTTGAAGTTGATCTCCAGCTGGCATTTCTCCTGCACCTTGGGTGGCTTGTGCAGGCGCCGGTAGTCTCGGAAGTCCTCCAGCTTCTGCTGCATGGCCTGCATGGTGTTCTCAGGCACCCGGTTCTCCAGCCAGGGGATGGTGCGGCGGATCCACTCCAACAGCTAAGGCGGCAAAACAGAGGAAAGGCACAGGGTAAGGAGCGCCAAGGCCAGTTTGCCTTTCTTCCACAGGCCCTTTCCTCCCAGGAATAGGGCTGGCAAAAAGTTCTCTCCTTCTGGCACACTCTCTTCCAACTAACTACCTACAAAGACCTCACCATGCCATGCAGCAAGGCTTCCGGGTGCTTCCTCCAAGCTGACCAGGATATGGTCAACTCAGAGCCCACGCCCCTCATCTCTGCTCCAATATAGGAAGAACCAAAGAATCACTGGCTGCTTTAAAAGCAGGGAGACTTGAGCTTAAGTGTAGCCAGGCCTCAGTTTCTTCATCCGCACCATGCAGGGGTGTAAAAGAACGGGAACCTCTGGCCCCAAAGGCAGAGACTAGCTTCTGGGTCAGCCTAGATGTCTATCCTGGAGCCATGGTGAGGGTGAGGAAGAAGATGCAGGATTACTGGGATGGGTGACAGGAAGCGTATGCAACACCTGCATGATGCCAGGCACGCCCCACAAAGTGAGTCACAGGAATAATCACAGAAATACAACGTGGTCAAGTGCTGCGATCACCCCCACATCATGGAGGAGGCACCCAAGGCTCTGCCAGGTCACGCAATTTGCTGCAGTGACTGGTTGGAACAGCAAAGTAGGGATTAAAGCCTAAGCAATTGGCTCTCACTCAGCTGGAGGGCAAAGCCACCGAAGGCCAGGGGGACAGTTCAAAGGGGTGGATTCTGTAAGGATTCTGCAAGCAGCCCCTTAACCAAATGATAGCAGGTCAGCTGATTAACTCCTCATCCTGTCCCCTAATGGCCTGACTACCAAGTACTGCTAAGTATCAAGACTGAGACAGCACTGAGCCCTCCCAGACATAGCCCTGTACTATCTAGTTCAGGCAAAACTTCCCAAGGGACAGTTTATCAGGCTGCAAATGCCTCTGAGATCCAAGGGCTCAACTCCCATTCAGTAAGAGAAAGAAAAAGCAAGAGGCAGAGAGGTGAAGGCATCTCCCAGACCCATTGTAACCCGGAGACCATCTCTGTCTTCACTTTTGCTCTCCCAGAGGCTCAGAACCAAGCTGCCCTATATTAACTGTCCACAGAACGATAATACAGGTACAGATCCTGAGGGCTTCACACTCTCAGGGTGTAATACAGGGCCTTGCTGGGGCAAGGCTAGAAGAACACAGGGGTACTTACATCACTGGCCAGCTTCTCATAGTCTTCCATAAGCTGTTCATTCTCTTGATTGACAGCCAACACTTTGCAGATGCGATTAGCTGCTGTTTCCGCCTAGCAACAAGATAAAGTCATGACCAGCCTGCCCCAGCAGCAGAGGTATATGGACACACGTGTGCCAACAAACTCCTTCCACCCCGCTAACACACACACACACACACACACACACACACACACCCCACCCACTCTGACTTCTCCATCAGCACCCCTTTGCCAGCCCTGGACAAGGGCTGATTTCTATCATGCATGTTGGGAAGGAATTAATCAAGTAACCAAGGTATTCAAAATCTCAGGCCAGGTGGAGAGAGGAAGAAACTCATGCCCAGCCCGGAATTCCAGGAATCACAGGACTTGGGATCTTGAGCTAGATTTGATGGGATTTTGAAGATGTGAGGATAAAGTGCTGGCTGACAGTGAGGTCTCTTAGGGCCCCTGAAGATTCTCTGAAGACTCCTGACTCAAAGCCCTTTACAGAGAATCTAATGTCGGAGGATGAGATGTAAGGGTCAACCCAACACTGGTGGCAAGCCCAGGAGACCAGCACAGATACTGATGGCCCAGCTCAGGCCACACTGTGGACCAAACACGGGCCATGATGGACCAGAGACTGTCCTCAATATGGAATGTAAAGGTTACCAGGCACAAGGCCTAGCCCCATGGAGACTCTGGTGTCTAGAAAAGATGCTCTGTCTCCAACACCAGAAGGGACCCTGTGCTCCAAATCCACTTAAATGAAGTGATTTGAGGGTTTGTTTGTTTGTTTGTTTGTTTGTTTGTTTTGAGACAGCATCTTACCATGTAGCCCTGGCTATTCTGGAACTCACCTCTTGTAGACCAGGCTGGCCCCGAATTCATAGAGATCTGCCTGCCTCTACCACCCAAGTGCTGGGTGTAAAGGTATTCACTACCACCTCTGGCCTACTTGAGTGGTTCTGAAGCTGAGTTGTGTTTTTATACATATACTAACTCTACACTTTGATTTCGGGGTTCTTTCAGGACCACGGGTTAGAAAGGAGATGGTTTGGGGTACAAAAGACAATGCCCGTGAAAAGGTATATATGAACCCTGAGACCCTGGGACAGGTGACCTACAGATAAAGGACACCTACTGTAAGAGAAAGGACGGCAGAACCCAAATCTGCTCAATGAACAAAAAGACCTCCTGTTACCACAAAAATGAGCCTGAGTGTGAAGAACTTCCTGAGAACAGGAAGGAAAGTCTATGACATGCGGCTTTTTCCAAGAAAGTGTTTTCAAAAAGGCAAGGCCGACCAAATCCCATGCCTGCGGGTGAGTGTTCTGGGGACACACAGGGCATGCATAAAGCTATGTCTTAAAGCCCGCTCAAGGGAAATGCCAAGAGACCATCCTACAGTGTGGGCACTAGAACAGTTGGGACTCCAAACGGAAAATATGGGAGTGGGCAGAGGGGATCTAAGAGTCATCTGGATAGGGACTCTGGGCCTCCTGGCTCTCCTCAGTCATCATCCCTGCCCTCAACCCTTGTCCTGGAGACGGCATGGTCCTTTGTCATACAGATGTCCTGTTTGCTATCCTTCTTGAGAACCACCGAGTTAACTATAGTAACCTGAGGCACTGAGCAAACCATTGCTTCCTTCAGAGGCAGGATCCACAAAGATTGCAGACTTATAAACACGAAGTCAGTATGCTCCATGAAGTTGGCTGAGGTGATAATCTGCCTGCTGTTATCAAAACTACTTCTACTGAAGTTAGGGCAGAGGACCACAGTCAACCAGGAGGTGGTGCAGCTGCAGACACTGCCACTAACAAGTCATGCACAGATCCTCATTGTAGATAAACAGGCTGGCCCAGAACTTAAGAGTCTCCTGCCTCACACCCCTGAGTACAGGGATTATAGGTGTGCAGCACCATGCTAGCTTGCTGCTATGGTTTTTAATGTAAATAAATCTCACATTAAGCATGCTGTCCTCCAGATGCACCCTCAAATCCTGGGTTCAACAGCCATAAACTTCCACTTGTTTGCCAAGTTAGTAGGCTGAGTAGGGTCTAAGTTTGTACCTTTTTTGCCTGTCCTGGAACTCACTATGTAGACTAGACTGGCCTGGAATCTACCTGCCTCTGCCTCCCGAGTGCTGGAATTAAGGATGTGCACCACCACTGCCCAGCTAGAGTTTGCATAATTTTGAAAGCTTTGCTCAGTAGACTCTAAAGCTTGGCCACACTCTGTGGACCATTCCACAGCCAAAGATGACTCCTTTGGATGAAATCTGGGGAAGACTTTCACATAGGACTCCTGGGGGATTTTTGCAAGGATCCAACCCTTTTACAAACAAGCCTATATCCTGGCCTATCCTTTTCAGGCTAGATTCATCAGGAGAGAAAGCCTGAGGACTCTACCAGCATTCTAGAAGGACCTGCCTTTGGTAAAGACAAGCCAACAGAACATAAGAGTGCTTTCTTTATAAAAGTCCCATCTGTGAACACCTGTGCGTCACCTTTAGGCATAATAGTCCTCGACATTTGAGAAGCAGATTCTTGAAGACAGAGGCTGTCCTCAGAACACTGCTTGTCCACTTCCTGAATAAGCCTTCTAGGGACATAGGTGACATGTGCTCTCAGGTGGCTCCCTTATGAAGAGAGTCTAGTCACTACCAACCAACCTTAGTCAAGGAGGTGAGACAAGTCAACCCAGCTGGCCCTGCATCTCTCACACATGGAATGAAAGGAATCAGGCCACAGATGGCAGCAGCAGCCCTATATCTGGCTTCCTCTCCTCAGAGCTAGAGAAGAGCTCCTGCCAGAGCTCCCACCAGAGAAGCCCAAGGCATGGTGGGAGCAGAGCCTTGGGGTGGGGATAGCGGCACAGTGCATACTCAACCCTGGTGAGGCTGCTGGAGTTCAGAAGCACCAGGGAGGGACTTGGCCCAGGAGAGGAAAGAAATGGCCATGAGAGAAAGGCAGAGATGGCAGCTAGTTCACACGAAAACCTGGACCTGTCTGACTTTGGGTTTCTATGATGGAATGGGCAAGAACCCATGCAAGAACTAGGCTGCCCAAGTCTTTCCAAATGACAGACTGCGTGAGATAATATGTGAGAAAAGCTTAGATGCCAATGAGCTGAGCAAACATGCCAGAGGAAGGGGTGTATTTTCAGTGTTTGTGACCACTTTCAACTGTGCTGTGCATGTAACTTAACATACAAATTATTATTAGTAGTATTATTATTTTTGTGCAGGGTTTCTCTAGGTAGCTCTAGCTATTCTAGAACTTGTTATGTAGACTAGGTTGCTCTGGAGCTCAGAGATCCACCTACCTCTCTGCCTCCCAAGTGCTGGAATTAAAGTCATGTATCACCACACCCAGCCACACATTTAATTTTATATATTGTTTACAAAGCCATGAACCACTGTTCTTAGAGACTCAGCTATCCCGTGCCAAACTTCTGCCCTGATAATCAGAGTGCCAAGTCACCTGAGATAGGTCCATCTATAGAAAGGCTGTCAACAATTAAAGTGTTATCAAATACTCAAACTAGGCAAAGCGACATACCAGGACTCCTTCACCCACAACTCATAGTTCATGACTGCTACAGGGGTCTCCTTGCTGATGCTTGCAAATTTTCCTAATTCTAGCTTGAACTGCCTTTGCTTCCTCCCTAGTCCACTGACTACTACTGCCTGGTTTATCCCTTCCCCTGTCTAATCTACTACCACCCTTCCCTTGGGTTTACTAAGCCCAGCAGATCATGGCTCCTAGTCCTAAAATAAAGCTTTCCCAAGACAAGCAGGCTGGGATCAGTTTGGGGACACGTATCTGTCCCTCTATCTGTGCCTCAGTTTCTCCAGAACTTCTGTCCAATAGTGACATGGTAATGCCGGCTGTTCCTTTCACACCTCGAAGCTTCTGCCTTAGCTGTGCTGACCTTAGCCACCACTGTTAGTAATGTAACGCCTTATGATGGCTTCTTTGCCCTAACCTAGTGGTACCTGAGCCTTCCCTGGGAGCACCTTATCTCAAATGTAAGCCTCCAAGCTCCAAGCTGATGCTCCCAGAAAGCATCTTGCAGCTCCACAACCATTTCTTCTGCACAGACCCACTGCAGTGCAAGCCCTGCTCTGAACACTGCCCCCTTGCTTTTCCAGACAGTTTCTGTGAATGGGAATAGTTTTTGCCCCTTAGAAGATTTACACTAGTGAACCGAGTGATTAATGGACAGGTGGATGGAGGCAGGCAGCTCCACCTGTCCCTAAGCAACCAGAAACACCCGCATCAGATCAAGTCTTCTCATTTAAGAGCCAATCCTAGAAATATCTCCCAAGAAAACCACCCCCAACACTAGCAGCACAAACAAAAGCTTGATGCACCCCACCCATTCTAAACCTGGGCAGGGAAGGAAAGCAAGAAATCAGAACCCAAACCAGCCAAAGTTGGTCCTCACCAACGAGGGCAGTCTCTCAGTAGCTGTGTCTGTCCACCATATGCTTGCATGCCAATGTATATGACTATTATCTGGGGCTTTTCTACTTCTAATATGTCTGACGGACCAGAGAAAAGTGTGTAGAGGAAGGTGGGCCATGCATAGAGCTCTGGAAGGTATTTGTCATGATGACTAGCCACAAGGGGAGTCAAGACAAGAGTGTGAAATGCAGAAAGGCTCCTTCATCTCCCCCGAACCAGAGGTATGCATCCCTCCAGAGCCGGTCTTCCTATGTAGGTACTGTGGAATAACTCTGGTTGAGGCCCCACACTCTGCCACTGTCTGTGCTCCCATTCTGGGATCTGGACAAAAGCATGAAATGATTGCAACAGGGATGAGGAAAGGGAAGAGAGCACAGGGGAGGAGGATTTCAGAGGGAAAGCCACACAAACCCCACACTCTCCCCACCACACATAGGAGACATACGCCTCATCTACGCCATACATCTGTGCATGCACATGTACATACACACAAATGTACACACACACACACACACACACACACACCCCTACTGAGCATTATCATCAGCCAGGCCACAGAGAAGGCATCAAAGACAGGCAAGGCCAGTGTCAGCAGGCGTGAAGCCCTAGGCAGAATCCTTAAAGGCAAAGGGCCATAAAAAGAGGATTGGGATAGTTGGATGGAATGGAGAGACCACCTCAAGTCAGCCTGACCGTGTGCTCTATGTGGTTAGCAGGCTGAGTGGAGAGGCTGCTCAGGTCCTGCCTAAGAGGTGGGGGACAGGGTTCAGAGGTCGGCAGGAGAGCCCCAGAGGTGGGGGGACAGAGGGAGAGTTGGGAAGCCAGCAGGGAAGATCCCTTGGAGGCTGGCCACTGAGGAACCAACAGGAAGGGCTGCGTTCTCTGCAGTTGGTAGAAAGGCAGGTCCAGGTACCCACCCTCTGAGAACCAGGGCTGCTACAGGCTCATCTGGTTGTCTTTGGGCAATGTTTTAGAGGTACCTTTTCCTAAAGGCAATTCTATCTGAGGGGGGGGGGAGGGAGAGAGAGAGAGAGAGAGAGAGAGAGAGAGAGAGAGAGACTGATTTGTTTAGAAGACATTTTTTTTAAACTGCTGGACATGAAGCTTGGTGGGAAAATGCTTATCTAGCAAGTACAGGCCCTGGGTTCAACCTCAGTACCACCATGAAGGAAAAAAAAAGCCAGATGGTGGTGTAGGCTTTTAATCCCACCACTTGAGAGGCAGAGGCAGGTGGACCTCTGTGAGTTCAAGGCCAGCCTGGTCTACACATCCAGTTCCAGAACAGTGAAGGCTACACAAAGAAACCCTGTCTTGAGAAAAAACAAACAAAAAAGCAAACAAACAAGCAACAACAAAAAAACCAACGAAAAGACCAACTGAAAACAAGAAAGAGAGAAAAAAAAAAAAAAAAAAAAAAAAACGAGAAAAGAAGTTTTGCTGCTGTCTGCAGGGTAGGTTTTAGTGATGAATGCTCAAAGCTCCAGTCTATGGCATTCTTGTATTGTTTGTAACTATCCATGGACATGCAGGACCCAGTCTGGACATCAAGACAGAAGATTTCTCCCTTGCCCTGACAGCTGCCTAGATATGAGAAGATGGCCTTGGCCAGGCAGGAAGGAGGAAGGTTCAGAGGTGAAAGGGATTCTGGGTATTTAAGGGAATGGCTTAGGATCCAGGTTCTGACAGCTCGTCTGCCTTCCCCTCTGTGGGGTCTACTATGCCCGTGACTCAATGGAAGGCGACCAAGAGGCTGGGCTTTTCTGGCATCCCTAAGTGTACTTCCAGGGTTCTGAAGTGTCCTGTCCCCCCCAAGGGGATGGGTGAATTAACTAACCCCGTCTCACTCAGGACCTGAGTCCATTGAGGCGGACAAGATGGGCCAAAGGGCAGCCAGGAGAGTGGGCGAGGCCAAGGGTGAGCTCACCTTCTGCGCACCGAGAAGGCGTGGCAGTGACATGAAACATTAGGTCACATGGCCTTCCCCTCCGGCCTTACCGTGCCTACACATCTGCACAGAGAAGGAGAAGAGGTTGAGGAGAGAGTAGAGCAGTACAGAGCAAACCCAAACAGCAGCAGCGGACAGACAGCACGAGACAGAAGGGGAGGGAGCATCAGGAGAGAAGGGAGGTGAGCAGACAGGGAGATGAGCAAGGGAGGTAGGGGTGGAGGGCAGAGCCTCCCATCATGCACTTCATCAGGTCACTCAGAGGTCATGAGGAACATGTGGCAGGCCTAGGGACCAAAGCCACGAAGGTTTCTGTGGTCACAGCCATGTGCTGCTGCTTCTGGGCGGGGAGTCTGCTGCCCCAGATAAGCATGGTATCGAGTGACAACTTCCAGTTTTTCAGTGCCCACAGCAGGAACTGGGCTCTGGTGTATTACAGAACCATACAACCTGGCTTTGCCCCTCTGCCTCCCGGAGCATTCTGGGACAGGATACCAGAAGGGGCCTCACTGCCACTCACATCCCCTCCACTCCTCCCACGGGCCATGCTCATGTCTAAGAACAAAGTGCATAGTGTCCACATGGGCGTCCTAGGCAGGTTCAAGGGCTGGAGACAGACTTGCTATACTTGAGGGGCAAACTGAAGAGAGGAGGTGTGCCACAGCCCAACGGAAGCCCCAGTACTGTCAAGACTGTCACTTTCACAGGGGTGGGACTGTGGCTTACGGTCTCCTGCAGTCAGGAACCACCGATCTCTCACACACCCCGCCCTGGGCCATGCAGCCGGGGCATGAGGCTCCAGAGGACTAGCACTTGCTGTGTTTTCCACCCTGAGAGATGGTGAGAGACAGCAGAAATGTGGTTGGGGAGGAAACAAACAAGACCTCTTCAGAAGCACAGCTAACTACCCACAAGACCAGGCTGTCTAGGCCCCTGCACTGCCATATGGAGGGGGAGAAAGGGAGAGGCAGGAGGGCATGGCTGGGATCTGGCATGAGGTGTGCTAGGCACAGAAGGAGCAGGGCCCCAGGTACCTTCTGGGCTCCAGAGAAGGCATGGTAGAAGCTAGACACGTAAGTCATAATGGCTTTCTCATCTGGCCGGGCTGTTCCGACGATGTCTGTGGAGAGAAAGAGCTACAGTTAAAGCTATCTGGTGAGCACACATCTCTTAAAGGGATGCAGTAGCCAGTGGACCTTGAAGTGTCAAAAGGTCCATCCTGAATCTAGTCAGCCTTCAGAATCAACTTCCAGGAACAGGGGCATAAGCCATAGAGGCATGGGTGAGGTGATGTCCCAGAATGCTAGCAAAGACTATCACACCTGGCAGCCCTCTCCAATTACAAAGTTAATGACATCAATAGAAGGGGTTGAAGGAAGGAGGAAGTGACCTATAGAGCTCACCACCCAAATACATGCACAGGCACAGCCAACTCACCTTCAGTGTCCATTTTAAACTAGGGGGATTTTGGTCATGCACATGGTAAGAGATATATTGGAATCCCAGTCATGTTTGCTAGATGTGAAACTGATTTTTGTTTGTTTTTGAAACAGTCTCACTTATAGAACCCAGATTGGCCTCAGATTCATGATCCTCCTGTCTTAGCCCCTGAGTGCTAAGATTACAGGCACACGTCACCACATCTGGTCCGTGGAAAGTATTTTAGTTATACGCAAAAATACCCGGTATCGTTGAGGCATGTGCTTGGAAGCAGGTAGCGGTGACATGATATTTGAGATTTAATACAGTCCAATGAAGACAGCAAATGGATACGGAAAAAAAAAGGTGTGATGGAATGTCAAAAATCCTTCTGGAATGGTGGGTGTTATATCATCGTATGCTTCTGTCCATGTTTGGGATCTTCTTGAAGAAAATTTCAAATACCAAGGGTTATCGAGAGTACAGAGCTGGGGGCAATCTTGGACAATCCCCCTGCCTCAACACACTCTACCCTAGACACGCTTCAGCTCCCCAGTATGAGGATAAGACACCATAAAAAGCACAGGAGCATTAGGATTAACAAGAGCCCAAGGGACGGTGGTCACGCTTCCTGCTTCTTCCAAAAGCAAGGACTGAGCAGGAAGGCCTGCCTTCCCTCTGCAGAAATGTTCCATGCTGCTGTGTGATGTCAGCATGAGCCACACAGAATCCCTGGCAGGCAAGTGCTCTTCAAGCTGAGACCCCAGAACACAGACCCACCCCTTTTGTGCCTCAGCTGCTCCGGGGGTACAGTGGAGAAAGCCCTTACCTTCGGCATCCAGCATCTTAGGGATGTCCAGGAACCTCTCTGCCACATCAAAAGCTGTGTTCAGGTTTGTGAGTGGATCGTCCTAAAGGAGAAAAGGACAAAGTGAGCATATGGAGAGTCACAGGTCACAGCTCATCCCAGCAGGGTAGGCATGGGGCAGGCAGGAGACCGAGAGACAGAGAAAAAGAGAGTTTCTACCAGCTCCTCTCAGGTTCTGGGTAAGAAAGGCTGGCTTCAAGGCCTTTTATAGGGACCACTATTTAGAGGTTTGAAACATTCTCTTCCCCCATCACACTTTAGTATGTGGGGGAAATAGGGTAAAAACATAGGCCTGATGTTAGAGTTGTGGTAGGAAGGAACTACTAAGAAGTGGAACCGAGAACCATCAGTTTCGGCAGGACATGTGGGTAAAGAACTCAGACTTAGTCTCCCCATCTGAACTCAATAGTTGGGATATGTGCTCTTAGTCTGTAAAGATTAGTGAGAAGTTCAAGGTGGCCCACTGTGTATTCCCATGTGTTGGGTTATTCTAAGAAGCCGTGGCTTTTCTCGTTTCTTGGCGATCTTCTCCCGAAAGCTAAAGGTAGCAAAGGATGTTGGGGGCTCGGGGATCCCTGCAGCCCGGAGTGTACTTCAAATATGGAGTTAACGTAAAATGGAGGTAGGCACCTTCTCAGCTCAGTGGGCCACATGTCAATCTCATAAGATGGTGCAGCTGCCGTGGAGGACAGTTTGGAAGGTCCTCAAAAAGTTATACTGCATAATGCTCAGGGATTATTGTGAAGAGGGTTATTGTAAGAGCTGAAGAGTTTACTGTGAGACTGTAGCTCCTATAAGTCTAGAAGCTACTCCCAGGAAGCCTCGCTACCATGTCTGTCTACACATGACCTGAACAGCATGACAGTAGATTTGCTAACTTGGAAGGGGGAAGCCTCAACCCTGACAAAGAACGGCAGGCAACTGAGGAACAAGAGAGCTGGAGAAACAGCCTTCCCCAGGGAAGAGCACAGCAAGCAGTTATTTAAAACTATAGGGTCAGTCCTGAAGACACAAACATACAGGTAACATATGGACTGGGCATATTTATGTATTTAGGAATACACACACACACACACACACCCCAGCAGCAGCAACAATCATTAAAGAAAACAACAGCAACAATCGATAAAGAAAAGGTGGCCATGGTTTGAAAGAGAGAAAAAGGGAGGGGATGATTCATGGGAGGATTTGGAGAGAAGAAGAGAGAAATGATGTAATTATATTAATAATCTCAAAAAAAAATCTTTAAAAATTTAACATGGGGATTCTGAGAGGCAACCAAAGAATTGAAACTGAGGTGTCAGAGAGAGATGTGTACACTGGAATTCAGGGCACACTTGTTCACAGGTCAGAAAGAGGAAGTCAAGGGCTCTCCATTAGGCACGTGACATATGGGACATTCTCGCCCATGCAAAAGCAGCTGAGCCAGTGGGCTGGGGCTCACTTCCCCCCTAGCCTGAGAACAATGGCTCTAGCTCAGCACACAGTGCCAGGTTTCAGGCTCCTCTCCATTCGTGGAGAGAGAGGGATGGCCAGAGGGTGGGGATCTGCTCTTTCTACCTCACAGAAATCTTTTTTTTCTTACACCCTAAGACCAAAGGTCCTGCCACACCAGTTGCCTGGGTAGGAGCCATCAGGGCTTTCCTGGTTCCTGATTAGCAAGAAGCCCTAGGGCACAGGCATGTCTGCTTGAGGCAGGAGGCTAGGTACTGCCCTCAGGTATCCTGGGAAAAGGGGAGAAACAGGCTTGTCCATCCTAGAAGACCACCTGCCAAGAGGGCTATACACCAACAGGTTCCATTTTCATTCCTCCCCAGATCAGTGTACAGCTGGGGAGAGCTCAGGTAGATAAAAATGTTCAGGACAGACCTCACCAAGGTGTCTAGGTTGGTGCCCGCTGACTAGCTTGAAAACTCAGCACTGTCATGAGCTTACAACCTCCTCACCCCTCAACATACATTTCTCATACAAGAAAATCACGGACACCCAGACATAAATGGTTACATGATGGCACATGGCTTCTGTCCCAGAGACTTGGGAGGTTGAGGGTCACCTGAGTCCAGGAATTGAAGACCAGCCTAAGCACCAGAGTGAAACCCACCACCATCTCTAAAGCATAAGTAAAATTGAGGGGCAACACAAGGAATCAAACCCGCAATGCCTGCCTGTGACACGGGAACACAGGGACGAAATGTCCCTCGGGATAAGAGATGCTTTACATCATCAATTAATACTGTCACCTTATGAAACCAGAAGTAATGGAAAGGAAACACATCACCTTGTATACTGCTCAGACACTGCTGCCTCATGACAGTAGCTTTCTTAGTGGTAAAGGGATTTGGGGAATGAACAGAAAAAGCTCGTCTAGCTGGTCCATAAGGCCAACAACTTTCAGGCTGGACACTGGGCTCTCAGAAGTGGTCCTGTCCTATCCTCCCCCAGCCTGTCTCCACCCACTAGGGACCAGTCATCAAGCAGGAAAAGACAGCATGAGATCAAGTGAGCACAAGTACCTTTCGAAGCTTCCCATAGTCAATCAACTCGGGCCGGTGTCGGTGGATCAAGGCACAGAAACCAAGACCATCCTTCCAACTGTCCAGGGAGAGAGAAGGGAACATGACTTCTGATGTTTATTAAGCAATTCTTTGGAGCAGGATTTAGAAGTCGGGGACAGAAAGGGAGACTTCTGCCTGCCACAAGTCCTTGACAGGTATTGGGGTCAAGCTTTTTTTGTGTGGTTGGCACCCACCACACCCACCCAACCCTCTCCCTGAAGGCTTAGCCTGTTGGTCTGAAACCCTGGGCTTCCTGACATAATTTTGGGGGTCTTCCCAGGGTCACAAATATCAACAGGTGTGCTAGCCAGCAGTCAGGTCCAAGACACCACAGAGAGGGATGGCAGATTCAAAGGGATACACCCTTCCCAACAAGACTACACACCCCCACTCTTCCAACCAAGGGTGGGGCAGGGGATGCCCTGAGAAGGCAGGTCAGCTTCCATGTGAGCCCCTGGCTCCAGCACTCACCTGATATGGAAGTTTTGGATGTTGACATTTTTATACGGGGCTGTCTTCCTCTGACACCACAGGAGCAACCCTTCTTTAGCTGATGTCTCTGTGAAAAAGGGGTAGAGGGAGGAGGTCAGTGAGCTCATCCAGGGAAAAGGGAACACTGCTCATAAGAGGCTCTACAGGGACCTCAAGAGCTCAACTCCATTGCTACAAGAAAGGAGAAAGTCAAGGCTACCATATCTATTTGTTGGGCAAAGGTGAAAAAGCTATTCAAGAACATAAAAAAAGCAAGCCACTTAGACCATAGACTAAAATGTCCAGACAGCAGCAGCTTTCTGTGGCTACCTAACACCTTCCTATTCAAGAGATGACTAATGCAAGGTTGAGTCAGCAACTGACGGCTGCTCCAAGCTGCAAGAGTCCCTGAAACTTACAAGACACAGGTAAGCATGACAGGGTGAGCATGGAGAACCAGGAAGAAAGGATTTCTGTCCAGGTTCATCTGCAGGAAGGCTTCTTCCTATTACTGCACTAATCTGAGTCTGTTGCCCTGTCAGTCTACGTGGATCGGGAGGGTAAATCCAGGCACCCAGGGGACGGTGAACTCCCAGCACCAAGGCTGCAGGCTGCACTGCCTCCTTGTATTCAGATCTGTGAACTGCAGGTGCTATCCTTTTCTAAGGCAGGTTCCTGAGTGACCTCGCGTATTTAATTCATAAAATGGACCTTAAAACAATGCTAAAGAACCAGTACAGAGGTTATAATTACTCAAGTACGAGCAACAAATTATAAAATTCCCACCGGAGCCAGGTGTGATGTGGCCCGCCTTTAATGCCAGCACTCTAGAGGCAGAGGCAGGGAGAACTCTGGGGGTTCAAGGGCAGCCTGGTCTACATAGCAGGCTCCAGGCCAGCCAGAGGTACATGATGAGATCCTGCTTCTAAATAAATAATAATCTATTTATGAGTTAGCATGGGGCTGGAAAGGTGGCTCAGTGCCCTTGCAGGAGATCTGAACTGGGTACCTAGCACCCGTGTTAGAATAGCTCACAATTGCTGGCAATACCAGCTCCAGGAGCCAGTGCATCTGGCCCCTGAGGGCACCAGGACTCACCTGTATATAAGCACACACATACACATTGCATATAAAAATAAGACAAGTCTTTACGGGACCGGTGGGTAAGACTACCTGTTGCTCTTCCAGGACTCAGGTTCAGTTGTCAGCACCCACACTGGGAGGCTGACAACTGTAGTTCCAGTGTTCGGAGATCCAATGCCCACTTCTGAACTCTGGGGCACAAGGCACGTGCATAGTACACAGACATGCACGCAGGTAAAAACACCCAAACACATAAAAAATTAAAGCTGTATATTTTAAAAGCATTTGCCCCCTCAATCTCATTGTTTAAAAAAGTGGGGTTTTGTATGTATGTATCATGTACACAGAAAACCATGAACAGTAAGTGATAAGAGCAGACTATCAGGTGCAAAGCTTTAAAAAACCAAAACCAAACCAAACCAAACCAAACCAAACAAAACAAAACAAAAACGGCTGAAGTAAGGAATACAGAGGAATTACTCTCTCATACCAGGGCAACTTGTGTACATCTGAGAGGTGGCCACCAGGGGGAGCAGTGAGCGCATCAATGGACATGGGCTCCCCTCGCTTTCCAAAGATTCCTCCTATTTTCTCATCCTTTCCCACTAAGGGTCCAGTGAGGCTTTTAAGACACTTAACCACAACAGCCTTTGGCCTTCTCAAAGAGGAATGCGGCTGGGCCGACATACTTTTGGGGGTTATTTTGAAACCATATGAGGGAGTTCTGGATGAGCTTAGAGAGGAAGACTGAGTAGGGAAGGCAGGGGGAAAAGGAACAGAACAAAGCAGAAACCCACCTTCTACGGAGATGTCCTGGATAGCAAAACGAAGGATGATGGTCCAGATCATGCCCAGGGTCATCTTTACATTCCCATCCACAATTTCTACAGGAAACAGTGGCAGGACATGTTAGGTGGGTCAGAGCAAGACAGACACACGTTCTCCGCAGTCCCACGTCACACCACTTAGACATCCCACGGCACAAATCGCCCACTTCCGGGAGGGAAAAATTACTAATGTATTTATTCCTTTATTTATTTGTGCAAGGGAATAAGCTCATACACCTCACACCTAGCACACTCCTCTGAGCCACACCCGGCTCCACATAGAAACCTGGTGAAAGCTGGTGCGATCCACCAGGAGAGAAGCCTGTCTGAGGTATGAGGAAGGAATAGGGTCAGAAAGGATGCGATTCTACACCCTGAACCACTGTCACCATTCTGAAGATGGGAGGGGACAGATTTCTAAGCCCTCACATAGGTGATGGGGGCTCAATGAACTGGGGGTCTGTGGACAATCATAGCTCTCAAAAGAGCCACTCCTGCAGACCCAGAGGGAAGAGAAAACTACACAGGTCCGTTTTAAGAGGTGCCATTTTAACCAACCCCCCGATTGGTCAACCTCAATATGCTCTTAAGTTTCAAAATAGATTTTTGTTTTAAAATGCATTCAAGACAACAGCTCGGACACCCTGTTAGTGTTTGCACTTTTCAGACCTTACCTGCTACAAATTCTATCATATTTTCCTTCCTCTTTCTTTCATTTCATTTTTTTCTTGATTTTTAGGCTTGCTTTCAAGAATAAAAAATATAAATCAAGGTTGGAGAGATGGCTCAGGAGTTAAGAGCAGTGGCTGCTCTTCTAGAGGACCCAGGTTTGATTCCCAGCATCCACACCTGGAGCTCACAACCGCCTGTAATCCCACGCCCTCTTCTGGCCTCTGCAGGCACTCACATGAGCACAGACATTCATATAGGCAAACACATATGAAATAGAAGTAAGTATATCTTAAAACAGATGAAAGCTATAATTTGGCCTAAGCCACAGAGCTGCTTCTTCGGTCTTGTGGGTTGAAAGGTGAGGTTCAGCTGAGGCTCTTTAATCCGAACCAGTTTGCAGAACCAGACAGTGAGCTGCTCTCAGTGGAAACGGGATGTCTTATTAATTCCCCTCCACATTACTACTGCGTTGGGTCTGCACTGATGTGCTGGGCAAAGGAACACCCAGTGTTCTCTTGGGACACAAGGCATGTTGTAACTTGCTAACAGAGCCACAGATGGCCATGGATAGCAGGCCCATGTTAGAGTCCCAGAGAGCTGTGGTGGCAGTCGGCCGGAGCTCAGCAGGGGATACCACAGGGATCATTATGCGGGCAGGCTCCTATGCCCAGGCTGACCTGCTCCTCCTCCCGCTTCCATCTCCCAAAGGCTGGGATTCCAGGTGTGTGTTACCAAGCCCCACCTCATAATGACCTTTTTAAAAAAATGTGCTTTCATCCACAAAAGCTGTTCTGAGCCCCATAGGTCAGGCATATTCCTTCACAGGGTCATATATCAGATACCCTGCATATCAGGTATTTAAAACTCAGCAGCAAAAGTAGTAAGTATCAAGTGGCAATGGAAATAATTTTATGGTTGGGGGGTCACCACAACCTGAAGAGCTGCATTAAAGGGTCACAGCATTAAGAACCACTGCTCTACAACCTCCAGTATTTTAACATTTGTACCACAACAAAGGTTTAAATCCATATGCACAGAGTCTAAGCTCTCATCTGTAAACAGGAGAGAGGCATGAAATCAGGTCTCACTTCCCCAGACATCACATTAGTTAACGTTAAATGCAGATTTAAACACACACACTAGTACACTGCAGACATCACATTAGTTAACATTAAATGCAGATTTAAACACACACACACACACACACACACACACACACACACACACACTAGAATACTGCAGCTCTAAGCATAATCTGGCTTTTAAAAAGAAAAAAATCTCGTTGAAAGAGCTGGCAGTGGGGACCAAGCATCTCAAAGCTGTTCAATTCTGGCAGGGAAATTCTATCTCTGTCCCTGGCCAAAGACCTGCAGCACAGAGTAAGGTTTCTGTATAAATAACCTGTTGTTCAGTTATTTATCATGGAAACTATGTTCAAGGCACAAAGAGCGACTCAAATCCCCTGAGCCCCACCCTCCTCTTCTGCTCAAAGCTATGGCTTCCACTCCACCCAGAGTCCAGTGGCCAGCAAGGCCCTCTTGGGCTAGTAGAGCCTCTCAGGTCCCTCCTTCTGTCCTCTCTGCATCTTCATTGCTCCCTCTCCCAGAATATCCATATGGCTGGTCCCTCCCTCCCCTCAGGCCTCCTCACCGCAGCCTTCCCTGACCACCCCTTAACCCTTCACTGTACTCCAGCTGACAGCTGTGGGGATTTCCTGTTGTCTTCTGGAGAGACAAGGGTTGGGACTTTTCCTGTCTTGCATCAGTACTCAGAGCCCAGGGCAGACCTAGTACTGGGCGAGGTCTCCATGAATGAATGAAGGAACAAATGAATGAGGCATGAATCATGATAGGCAGAGAGGCACACAGGCCTGTCTTTGGCCCCCGAGGACTTAAAGTACTCACTCAGTCACTCCCAAGGCGGGCCCAGGTGACAGAGCTCAGCTGTGCTCAAATAGATACTAACAGAGCCACCCAACGTTGCATTCCTGAAGTTTTAATACTGGGTGGCGGGGGTGGAGGGGCTTACAGTGAAATTTTATGGGCAGCACTCTGACTCTAAGGGGACATTTTTTTAGGCTTACAAAAGTGATAACACTGAAGTTCAGCCTTTCTAGAACGGAACTTCTTTTCCAGTGGGCTCCATGAGGGCCAAACACAGTGTCCTCCCACAGGGACCTGTCAAGTATGAGGGAGAGGTGATTTCGTTTTTTGGGGATTCCTAATAATTTCTCTCCCACTTCTCAGAATGTAGTGTATATTCTAAGTCATAGTGAAGAGGCCAGAGAAGAGAAGGATGGTGGGGTGTGTTCAGAAGCCCTCAATGCCTCAGCCCTACTAATCTCATACCACCCTCGAAGCTCACATGCAGACCGGGGATACTCCACCTCACAGAAGAATGAGGTGCGCTGTCATTCCGGATCCACGGATCCACGGTGAGCTAAACTCTGCTCACATCCTGCTAGCTCAGCCTTTTTCTCCTCCCCACTCCAGGAATGCAATCACTTGCTCACATTCAAAGAGCAGAATGACCCCATGTAAGGTAAAAGGCATGGCACCTCAGGGGCCACAAGCTTCCAGGCCAATGCCCAGGCTTCTGCATCCACGCTGCTCCCATCCTGACAGACCTGAACTGTGGGGATGGCCCCAATCTCTTGGTGCCCAAACTTCAAGCTTCCTCTCAAAATCTGAAAATTTAAAAAGTCCCTCATAGGTCCCGTCTCCCCAGATTAAATCCTAAGCTCTCCTCCAACCAAGCCTCCACATTTCATGAAATCTAGTCATCCCAGACACAAGTGTAGTAGAAGAAATCCCAGGGCTTGGTTCTAACTCCCTGCTTCTGACATGAACCTGCTTCATCTAGACACCCCAGGGACAAGGCAGACCCAAAGAAGCATGGTTCCCACTTCATAGGGTCTGGCAAACTCTCCAGGACTGGTCTACACAGAGGGTCTCTCTGCCAGGCTTGGTCAGTGAGTGCCAGTGCTGGAATGGAGGGACATCCTGCCAGGTCCTTAGAGGTCCCCAGGTCGCCCCACTTCCAAAAGTGCTCCTTTCTAGGAGATCTGCCCCACAGCGCTGAATGCTGTCCTTTAGAAGCAAAACCCCAGAGTGTGTTCAGCTGGTTTCCTAAGGCCATCTCAGAGTATCCCAGGCTTGCACTGAACCCAGAAGTCTTGACCTGCCTCCCACGACTGTAAGAAGCCAGCGAATATCTCACTTTATAAGGTTAAAGGGACCAGAAGTACCGGATCAGCACAGCAGTGGGGCACAGGGACCCACGTGGCCTGGCAGAGTCTGAGCAGTACTAGAGGGGCTATAGTGTGTCAGGGGGCACAGTGGAGCCTGTCAAAATAGGGAAAGGGCTAGAACTTGGCCCTGAAGCCTGAGCCCCAGGCCTGGGCCTGACTCTGCTATGAAGGAGCAGTAATAATTCAGGACGACCTGACATTCTACCTCTCTGGCAATTATTCTGAGCCTCAGCACCCTCCACCCTAAAACAGTGTGTCAAACTCACTTCACCAGCCTGTCCCGATGAGGTAATCACCAGACACCTCCTGCTGGGTCAGGCTCAGGCTAGCCCAAGACACTCATCCATCTTCCACAGGCTAGCCCAAGACACTCATCCATCTTCCACCTCTGTCCCTTCCTCTTTGGTGGTCCTTCGCCAATTTTTCTTTCTAAAATTCTTGCCTTTTCGGGTTTCTTCTTTAAACCTGCCATAAGGGTCCTGCATTTCTACTTGCAACAGTTGATGGGATCTATGTGAGCTCTTTGAAGGAAAAGCTGTCTCAATTCACTACAGTCCCCACCTATCCCTACTGTTTCCCCAAGCTCATTTTCCACATTCTCTTTCCCTACTCTAGTGGGGACCTGAACTGGTGCCAGACTATTGAGTGACATTTTTCTTGGCTTCCTCTGCCAGAAAAAATTGTCCAAGGCTTCAATCCCTCCTAGCAGAACACAATGTTCTTTTATTCTCATTAAGAGGTAAAAAAAAATGTTTTTCCAGTCACAAAGTTGAGTACCTGCCACACACGTGTTTTGAACTACACTGATTATCATCAGCTGGGTATGGCCTCGGAGTGAAGAGAATGTAGCCCCTGCCCTTGAGATGGGCAGGGCTGCAAGGGTACCAGGATCCAGAGGTATGACTGCCACCTTAAGCACCAACCCAGACAGGTAAGGCCAGGGTCAGCCAACTTTCCCAATAAAGGGCCTGACACGAAATCGTTTTGGCCTTGCTGGCCATGTGGTCTCTTAGCGACTACTGAGCTTTACTGCTGACACCCAAAGCCGCACCAGATGACAGAGAGGACAAATGTAGCTGTGTATCAAGACCTTTGTCGGCGAGACTCAACACCACACACTGCAGTTTGCTGCCCCTGTTAAAGTTGACAGATGTTCATAAAACCCCTCCATGTCTAGAAGCAAAAGGACTTTTCCTCTTCACCCATGAGCAATCTGCTTTCACAGATTTAGAGGGAGCAATATCCCCCAGGTGCATTTTTCTGATGTCACACTTGGACTGGACGGGGTTCTGTGTTGGCCACTCACAGAAGACAAGACCCAAGCATGTGGCATGATATATTTTCTTTCAGTGCATTTCTTACAGAGCATTAGAGATACTCTACCCTGGGGGTGGTGGGGTTTCTGGCTAAAGCATTTCAGCAAGGCTTTCCTCACAACCAAGTGAGTCAAGAAGGTGTTGTTCAATCCCTGACATCCCCCCAGTGGGAGCCCAGTGAACATGTGCTGTGCCCAACGGTCATATCATCAGAGGGCCTGGTTAGAATATTTTAGCTGGTCCTTCAGAGCTAGCACTACATAGACCAGGAGTCCTGCTCTATTCTTTTAACTGTGACGAGCGTTTCAGCAATGGCTTCAACAGCTTTTTGTTTAAAAAAAAAAACACACAAAGAGTTCAGAAGTGATGGGAAAAGAGCCAGGGAACTATGGCGCTGGGAGAAGCTACTAAGGATGTTGCTTTGGCCCTCTCCAAAAGGTGGTGGTGGTGGTGGGCACACACTCCTTTAACCCCAGCACACAGGAGAAACAAACAAAACAGGCAGAGCTCTGTGAGTTTAAGGTTAGCTTGGTCTACAGAGTGAGTTCCAGGATAGCCAGGACTACATAGTAAGACCCTGTCTCAAAAATAAAATAAAGTTACTCTGGGAACAGCAGAGTCTCCCCCATGGCCTTGTCAGCCAGTAGGAGTCCATCTGTACTGCCCCACCCCCACAGAGCACCCCGCAGGACATGGGGGGTGGAGGGGAGTGTCACAGGTGAGGTGCACATCATAAAGACTTTAGTGAGAGAATGGGAAAGGGGTGAGTGGCTGAACGATGGAGGTGGTAGGGACCTGTTTCCAGATGCACCTGAACCCAGGAGTCAGGGGAGAAAGGATCAAGAAAGCAGTGGTCACAGAAGATTAGCCTTACCTTCAGCGCCAATGGACACCAGCTTAACCCCTTTGCTGGCTATAAAATCCAGGGCCTTGTTGACGTTGGAGATCTTGTGCACTCGCATCTTGCCTCTCTCTGGCTTGGCCAAGCGTTCACCTGATGAAGAGGAAGGAAAATGAAGATGAGGTACAAGTGTCCTGGAGCCCAGGTGACCCACGCTCCCCTTCACCCAAAGCGCTTCTTAAATGGGCATATGTTCCTGTCATATGTTTGGAGTTGTCATCCAGGCAGGCAAGAAGGAAGTTGAGTCTACCTGGATTCTTCATCTTCCATTTCTCATAGACAAGCCTATGTGTGTCTGTTCAAAAATTATATCTTTAAGGTGTCTGTGTATGTGTGTGTGTATGCAACTGCATGTGTGCACACGCACATGTGCACACTTACACATGCTTGAGAAGGCCAGAAGAGGGCACTGGATCCCATGGAGCTGGAGTTGCAGGGAATTGTGAGCCACCCACTGTGGATATTTGGTACCAAGCCTGGGTCCTCTGGAAGAGCAGCCAGCCTCTTAGCCACTGAGAAATGTCTCTAGGCCTCAGCATTTATTATAACATTACTCACAGATGCCAGAAACTGGCCAGGTGCTCGGAATATGAGAATAAACAAGTTTTCTGCCTTTAAGGTAACTGTAGCCCGGTAGGAAAGACTATGTAAAATTAATAGTAAACAAATAGACATATACAATGAGCAATTATCAAGAAGGATCTGTGTTGTTCTAAAGAGGAGAGAGGGAGGAGCAGGAGGAGGGAAAGAAAGAAGGAAAAGAGGAAGGAAGAGAGGAGAAAGATGAAAGGCCCACAGCAGAAGGAACACAAAGGGGCAGAGCACTTTGTTCTGGACATGGGTACAGGCCACTTTTCAGCATTTTCAAAAAACCACTTGCTAAGTGTTGAACTGGAGCTGCCTCTAGTATTCCTGACCCCACCACTGCTTGTGCCGTGACACTGCCTTCATGTGGACACCCTCAGCTCCACGCCAGGCTAGCTTCCATTCACACCCTCCCTTTTTCCATAGAAGGACCTCTGCTCTTTCAGCTTCAAGATCAGGAGACCTAAAAAAATATGGGGGTGGGGGGAGGTTCCAAATACTCCACTAAAAGCACTTTACCCTCTGAAGAGACACTATTTAGGGACCTATCCAAAGGACCATCACACCTCCACACTACAATGAGATGACACCTCCAAAAGGCTGCATGAAACAGATATATGGAAGCAAGATGGAAGTATGGGTCCGAGTATGCTGTAAGCAAAGCTTAGTGAGTCAGAAGACCAGAATGCAACAGAAACAAAGCCAGGCAGACAGGGCAAGGGCACATGAGGTATTCACGTTACAGTCTGGCAAAGAATTGGTCTGTTTTGAGGATGACCTGAAACTGTAGGAAGCTGCATTTAAGGGGAACGGGCTAAGTAAGGGAGTAATGAAACTCAGGACAGCATCTGTCACATCCAGGCTGCAGCATGGTTATTAGCAGGTGTTCTTAGCAAGGTGAGAATCAGGGGTAAAGAGCAGCATGGAATGATCTGGAAATCCTGAAACCTCACCTGAAAAAGAGCAAGCTAAAAGCCATAGACAGGCAGGATGTGACTGTTGGAGATCAGTGATATTAAAAAGAAGCCCCAGACAGTATTAATACAATCCAGGAGTTTCTTTCTTAATGTCCTTCCCCAGCTAGTCCTCTCTCCACTGTGTGGGACCTAACTACTTGTAACTGATAGAAATATTTTGAACACCATTGACTTAGCAGACAACTAGCTCCCATCAAAGCTTAGAATGTCATCAGATAGCATCTTGAACAATAGAAAAGCCTGCCCATCTTGTTGTAACTGTCTGTCTGATGCAACCACCAACGTATTTTAAAATTGTCTTGATTTATGACTTTCTTAGTTCTGTACAACTATAAAAACTTTATGATCCATGTTGCAATGTAGAATTTAGGGTAAACTAAATCTGTGTTTCTAGATCATAGTCACAAAAAACAGCCCCAAAATAATCTATATTTTATTCTCTTTAAAAAACAAAACAAAAAGCCAAGTACCTTACACTGAGTTAGGAGGAATACGTATTGATAATAAGGATGCCTTTGACATCTAAGAAACTGGCCAAACCCACCCATCACAGACTCCATAATATAACACTGTAAACTCAGTTGAAAGACTCTTTCCCTCCAGGAGAAGGCAATGAGGGAGGGAGATGAATCAGAACAAAGTATTCAGGCATGTGCATATGTAATGAAGCCTATTACCTTATATGGTGACTAAAAATTAATAACACAAAAGACATAAAGAAAAAGGGTTTTTGTTGAGAAGAGAGAGCTCTGGGAAGCATTTTCCTATGTTCAACACCCAAGCACTCAGAGGGCACTGCAGTGTGGGACAGGGGGATGTGCAGAAAGCTTGGCTTCATCTCTATGATGCTGGTTTTGTAGGTGTGCAGAATTCAAGAGTTACAGAGCAATGGTGGTGTCTATCCAGATTTCAAAGGAAGGCCTGGGAGGCTGGGAAATGTATAACACCGTTGAATTACCTACAAACAGTTCTGTTGGGGTGAAGCCTACACTGTAATGGAAACCCCATGATGCTGAAGATGCTGGGAATATGGAATGTCTGCTAATGAAAGCCTCAGGCAGTGGATGCAGCCAACACAAGGAAACACCACGAGGAAGGAAGGGCTATCCAAGCCCACCTATGCTCATATCGTATCACCATGCCTCCCCAGGACTGGACATGGTTGTGCAGGCTGCAATCTTCACCTTGAGTTCTGGTCTTAGTCTGGTACTATCCTCCTTTCCTGTGCCCCCAGTTATCTCTTTAGCACCACAGTATTTATTGTAGGAATTCACACCTAAGGATTTGCCTTGAGTCTCAGTAGGGACTCTGGGCTTAGATTTCTGAACAAGTCGGAATTATTAAGTCCATGAGGACTCATTGGGTCCTGTGATCCAATATAAATGAAATGTAGTCTTTTGGGGTCCTGTGGTGGAATGTTATGATTTAAAGTGATATTTCAGGTGTTAAGTTGACAAGAGGCAGATTGTGATGCTCAGTCTTAAGTGTTGACTTGAATGGATTAAGAGATGCCAAGATTAGTCAAGTGCACGCCTGGGTGTTCTCAGAGATAATTACATCATTAGGGACCCGACCCAATCAACAGGTTAATGCCCTGACAAATTCGTAATATGAGGGCCTCACTCAAAAGGTCGTGAAAGCAGAAGGCAGGGCTCTTGGAGGAAGAATATCACTGGAGAAACAATCTGGCCACTTCACGTACTTTTTTCTTGGCCTCTTGCTATCATGATAGCAATACCTGACCTGCAATACCACATCCTCCCTGCCACAACAAGCTGACACGTGTGAAGCCATGAGCCAAAATAAATAATCCCTCCCATTAAAAAAAAAAAAAAAAACCAAAATGGTTATGTTTTCCATTGTGTATATTTTGCCCTGCTCAGGTTTCACTTTAAAGGAAATATGAAAAGCTGTTTTTAAAGAAATGAGGCTGTCAGAAGTCACGCAAACACAGGGAACTGGACAGCGTGTCATCTGGGGAGACAGAGAGCCTCCCAGTGTGGCAGAGGGCCTGAGGTCTGCTACCTTTTTGGGAAGAGTTAGTTGGAAACAAAGCAGGTGCCAGCTCTCAAATGATCCTTCGGGCTCTACAAAGGAATGTGAACCCAGGCTGGAAGCCCTGGGGAGGCACAAAAGCCTTCCCAGCAAGGGAACAACTCAACCATATTTGGGCTGTCAGAGGATCTTAGGCCTGGGGCAGCTTCGCAAAGCAGGACTGCAGGGAGGAGAAGACAGAACCTAAGGCCTCCACGGTTTCCTCTAGTGGGAGTCACCAGACCAAAGGCTAAAAGGAGATCGTGAAAGGCAAAGAAAGCAAATGTCAAGTAGGAAAGAAAGGTAGAGGCAGAGCAGTCTGTGGTCCCAGGTTTGCTTTAAGATGAAGTCTGCAGCAAAAATAGAGGGCCTGAGCACCACGAGGACAGGAACAATGCTATGGTTTGGATATGGTTTATTCCCTAGTGGTTCGGGTCCCGGAAGCTTGGCTGGTCCCAGCATAGTGATACTCCAAGTAGTAAGACGGGCTGATAAGGTCATTAGGGTAATAATATCTCCAAAGAATTCGAGTAAGTATTGTTACTTTATTGTCATGATGTTACTTAATTAAAAGTGATGATCTTAATTCTTTTTTGTACTTTTTAAATTATAGGAGTATTTTGCTTGCATGTATGCAAATGTACCATGCGAGTGCCTGGTGCTCAGGGAGGCCAGTGTGAGCATGAACAGAACACAACCAAAGCTAGGACAGGGCCCAGAGGGTACCAGCCCATCCTGGGTCAGGGCCGACTCACCGGAGATGACCTCCAGGAGCAGCATGAGCTTCAGGCCATCTCGGAAGTCCTCTTCGATGTTCTCGATCTGGGTCCCTGCTTTGCGCAGGTGGGAGTTGCACCAGGCCGTGAACGTCTAACACAAAGGGAAGAAAAGCAGATGGTCAGTCTGCACAGGCCTTGGTGGCTTCCAGGGCCCCCACCCCACACCGTAACAGTTATTCTGTGAAAGGTCTTCAACAGGCTTGGGCCATCCTCACCATACAAGCCACATGAAGAGACCAGATAGGATGGCCACCCCTCAGCGGAATCCATAGAAACTTAGTGTGGTTGTTCCCTATGGTCGGTCACATTAACTTTATCCTCTGCCCTCGGTATATATGTCAGGTCCAGGTGTTTGCTCAAAATCTACATTCAGACCAGCTCAGACCAACTCAGGCCAGCTCAGGCCAGCTCAGGCCAGCTCAGGCCAGCTCCCCACAGCTGCTCCAGCCTACCCGGGACCTTCACTCTCACAGCTGCTGATGGTCTCACAGATCCTGAACAGGAGTGAAGCAGCCAGATCTCCAGGACTTGGCCAGCAGCAGTTTTCCTGGGGCCCCCAAAGACATAACTGCCCCCAGTCGTCAGGAAGTAGTCTAAAGAACAGGACAACCTCACTCCTGCCCCACCATATACCTGCTCCTAGCTCCTCATTTTTAATTAAACAAGAAGGGAGAGATGTTAGCTCACAGGTACTTCTGCTAGGCTTCTCCCAGGGAGGACGGCATCACCTGCCACTACCAGGCATGGGTGAGGTATAAAAGGGCTGCTCACGACTCAGTTCTCTTTCTTTCTCTGCTCCCAGCCTCCCTCTCCCTCTCCTTCCCCCTTATCTTCATCTCCTCCCTCTTTCTGTCCTCTGTCCCTATTCTCTACCCTCATGGCTCTGCTCCTGTCTGTCTGCCTCTACCCCTCTCTCCCTCCCATTCCCCCAAATAAACCTCCTTTATATTAGGTATATTGCATGGCATTATTTCTCAAGAGGGAATCTTGGCATAGGCCTGCCAAGTCCCCCACCACCACCACCACCACCCATGCAGAGTTACGTTTCAAATATTGCAAAGGATGTGTAAACCTTTAGAGTAAGTACAATTACTCTGTTTCTACACAATCTCTCCCAACTGCCACCTGTGCATACTCCGCTTTGGTCCAGAGCCACCACGCTGCACATTCACTGGGACGGGGGATGGGAGTGAGTGTCTTATTCCATGATCAGCATCTCCTATCTCCCAACACCTTGTTCTTAAGCCTCTGCCAGGCCCATCCTCCAACCTTTAGTCCCTTCAGCCCTCAGTCAAAGGCTTCCTTCCCAAGGCTCCCAGGGAAACTGGCCAGGGCCAGCAACTGGAAGACAACATGGGAGTTGCCTGGCTCAGGACTGTGAGTTCTCCCTGTCTATTAACCTGGTCTGGGGGGGTGGGTGGGGAGAGGCTGTTGTAAGAAGACACTGGCTTGTGAAAGAGGCAAAGTGCTGTAGAAAGCAGCTACCCCCATTTCCTGGGGAAGCTGCCGAGGCCAAAACAACACCTGTGTTTGTTCAGGTCTCCAGAACAAAGCTCTGGGGCTCATAAGCCTTTCAAGGAGGAGTTCATAAAAGCCCTAGTCCCCAGAGTCCCAAGGCTTAGTGCCCTGAACCCCTCCAAAGTATTAAAGTACCCCACAAGCAGTAGCCATGAAGCCCAGGCACGGGGACGTGGAGTAATACAATGTTAAGGACACACTCTTCTATGTGCCAGAGCTGAATCCACTGTTCTCTGAATTCCAGTTCTCTTAAGCAGTAACATGGGGGTTGCAAGGCACTTTCAAGTCCACAGGATTTAAAAACCAATTTACAAAGTGCCTGCCACGTAGTGAGGGTGCCATTAACAGTAAGAAAGAAAAAGATGCCCACCCACACAGCGGGGGGGGGGGGGGGGGCACATGACAGGGCCCGGATGCTGGCTCTCCACTCAGAGCTCCCTCTCCAAGACTCCTCCCTGCCTCAGCCACCAAGCTCTCCCCAGCCCCACCTTTTCAGGTGCTGATCTGAGAAACCTTTGGGACCAGTGCTAATGTGTGTTCAAAGAACAAATTTAGCAGAGGGGGCAGTAAAATCTTGGCAGCAACCCCCACTGTCCGTCACAGCGGAGAAGCCACAGACCACCATACACAGTGCAACTATGTTCCCTCCAGGTTGCAAGGTCCCCACAGAAAGACCATTTCCTTAGCAGTGGCCCCAGGATTTAGCAAGGAGGAAAAGAAAGCAGCTAAAGGACACCCATTTCACGAACTCCTCGCCCCACACAACAGTCAACAGGGTGGATAATGCTACGCCCAGGGGCCTAATGGTCCAACCACATGCCCGCCAGCATCCCAGGGCCTTCCTTTATCTAAGGTTCCTTCACCCAAAAGTCTTCACTCTCCACCAGGAGCCTGTTCATCTTACATAAGGAGACAGGGAGAGGGAGATGATGCTTGGCCCCTTCACAGGATCCTCTGTGCTCTAGAAATGTACTTGGAGGAGGGGTGTGCCACACACAGGATCTCAGGAGCCATGCTTAGGCAAGGACCACACTGAGACCTACTCCCAGAGCTGTGACAGTGCTTTTGCTGTACCACTCTACACCGGTACCTCTCCCCGCACACACATATGTACACACATACATGCATGCGTGTTCATGTGCATCCAGCTACTAGCCTCTGCAGATCTTGGACAGGGAGAGAAAAAGGGGTCCCCTCATCCCTCCCTGACCTTGGTACCTAATGGTGGCATGAAGGGAAGAATGCATTCACATAGCAGGGAATCTTAGGGACACAAAGGACAGGAGTACATGGGTTGGCCAGTGAGAGATACATCTTGTCCCAGCTCCTAGGGCCTGGGTCTCAGTTTCCCGACTTCTACCATGTTCTCATTTTGCCCTTAACAATGACCATGGAAACATGTCCCCTTTAATGCCCCTAGCTTTTGACGGTGTCCTTCCTGTCTCCTGTCTCAAAGGTGTCTATAACCACACAATCTTCTCCATATACCTCAGTTTTTAAATACAATGGGGACAACAGCCAACTACTAGGCAGGATTGAGGCAAGGCTTAGGTGAAATGATACTAACCAAGTGTAGTATTTGTTTGTATTAATAATGGCTCCAAAATATTAATGTGTCTGAAATACAGAAAGGGCCCTGAAGTGACCCCTGCTGTTATCACGACTGCCTCCATAGTTGTTCCTATTAAGATTTCCCAATAGTCACACCCAGCAGGGACTGGGGCTGAGGTTTTAATGTGTCAGCCATAGCCCTGACCTTAGGGGAACAGACACAGGAAAGCCACAAGCTTATGTGGCCTCACTCCACAGGAATCACAGGACCACACAGGTGAGGTGGCTACAGAGATGCCCACAAATACCCCACATCTATCTCTGTGGGTGAGTGGCCTGTCACCGCTCCAGCTTAGGTGTCCAACAGCCAGCCACATGAGAGTAATACTGTGACACTGTGGACTGTTTACAAAAGAGTCCTCTTAGAACCCAGGGAGGTGGCACACACCTTTAACCCCAGCACTTCAAGAAAGAGGTAGGTAGCTCTCCATGAGTTCAAAGCCAGCCTGATCTACATACGGGACAGCTAGGGCTACATAGTGAGACCCTATCTTAAAACAAAAGCATGAAGGGGGTATCTGAGCTGGGGGTTGGGGAGAGGGTTACGCTACAGCTTCTAAGCACCACTATTGTCATGATGGAGGGAGAAAGCTGCCGTCTTTACAGTGCATACTATAAGCATACTCCATTGATGGCATTAGGCTTGAAGAGGTGTTTAAGTGTTGAGTTCGACATCCTCATTTTATAACTGAGGGCGCAAGATCAGAAAGGGTTAAGTACCTTTCAGCCCTCTAACTCGGGTCACAACTCTGCTTCCCAGAATGACATGGCTCTGTGGCTCAGTGGCTCAGGGAAGTGGTGTAGAACCAAGGCTGAAACCTTAAGTGCTCACACAAGTGAGCCAAGTTTCATGAAATTCCACTGAAAGCCAGTCGCTGGAAAATGAAAGCCACATGGGTTCTGGAAACTCCCACCAGCATCAGCAGTGCTGGCAAGAGAGATGACCTTTCTGGGTAGCTTGGTGTTAAGATGTAAGAAGGGGGATAGTGGGTGATTGTCAACGACGGGAGATCACCCTCCCCCAAAGGGAAGTAGACCAGAAAGATGGCCAGGGCAACAGGACTAAGGAACTGGGTCTCTGACCAGCAGGAGACAGACATGTCTAAGGAGGTCATCTCGACTTCCAGTCAAAGAAACATGCCTGATTCACCCCCAGGCAGAACAGGCAGCTGCTGAGAGATATATTCTCTGCAGCTGCACCCAAATGCAGGTGACTTCACTTCTGCAGCTCTCCATGACCATATCTGGAAGACCACTGTGACACAGATGCTAGGCAGCTGCTATCATGAGGATAAAGGACAGAGAGCCTCTGGAAAGATCAGAGCTCAGTGGACTGAGGGAACCAAAGCTGGACACGTGTGTCACGGGAGAACACCTGTGTGAATATGCTGAAAGGATTCACATAGTTTCTCTCTTCACCCCCACCCCCTCCCAGGGCTGAGGAAGGCCCTTTATGATGGTAATTCTACCAAAGCCCAGGCAGCCCCTCAAAGTGTTCCATAAAACCAGAGTGACAGATTAAGCCACACCAAGGGTCACATGCTTCAGTACCTAAGCAGGGGATCTTGACCTTGACACTTCAGGATCTAAGGTCAGAATATTCTGCAGCTGGAGGAGAAGCGTGGTCTTAGACAGCAGATGCTTAGCACCCATCACGGACCCTACCCACTAGATGTCAATAACAGTCTATCTAACATGCCCTGTGGAGAATCTGGCCGAAGAGGCAAACATACATAGCACAGTTGACATGACAACAGCTGTGCTAACTAAGCATGCACATGCTTACTATGGGATGGATCCTCACAGTGATGGATCTTCACAGTGATGCCTCAACAAGAAAAGAAAGGGGCCAGAAACCTAGACTTCTATGTAGAACTGCTCCATCTTTAAATACTGCTACAGCTGAAATGCCACGAGTACCTGGTCAGCCTCCAAAAAAAAAAAAAAAGTCAGCAGCCAAGTCTAAATTAAGTCTCACTGGGTATCTCTGCTCCCACCGTGGGAAAGTGTAGAACCTTTCTAAGTTTCACAGAGCACAGTAGATGGCTACACACATTCTGCCATGCCCCGTGAATTAAAACAACAGGTAAGCTCAGTGTGCCGATTGACTGGTCAACCTGACACAAGCTAGGATCATCCGGCAAGAGAGAACCTCAACTGAGGGTCCATCAGACTATCCTGTGGCAAATCTATGGGGGCCTCCTCTAAACTATGGATTGATTGGGTGGGAAGGAAGGTGGCTCACTGTGGCAGTGCCACCCCTGGACACAGGTGGCCCTTGGAAATATAAAAGGGGTAGCTGACCGTGAGCCTTAGAAAGCCAATGAGCTGCCATCTCTCATGGTTCCTGCTTCTGCTTGAATACCTGCCCTGGTTTCCCTCACCAATGAACTGCAATCTGAAAATGGAAGCAAAATAAATTCTTCCTCCCCACCCCCACCCACCAAGTTTCTCACACCGGTGCATACCACAGCAATAAAAAGCAAGCTAGGATCCATTGTATTTGCAAAACAAGTTCCTGCTAATTTCTATTGTGTGCAAGAAAATGACACACCCCCCATACAGCGTGCAGGCTGATTGGTTACAACTCTAGAGGAAATCAGCTTGAACCAGAACAGGCCTGAACTATACAACTCAATTCAGAGACTCTATCCCGGGCATAAAATGCCAAATAAAGAAAAGGCATTAAGCATGAAAACTTGCTCCCTAGCCTAACTGAAGAGAAGAAAACCAAAAAGACCCCAAATTGTATTAATAAGGCATATAGTTAAGTAAATCACCACATGTCCACTTAGTAATGCTCAATATGATGGGTCCTAAAACTACCTGACTACGGGAAAATGCTCATGTGTAATTAACAACGAAGTCTGAAACAAGATTGCATGCATTGCTGATTGTAAACACAGGTTTAAAGCTGTGTGCAGTCACACAGACATGACAAATGACTAAATGCATGTCTAAATGCAGACACACTTGTGCTCCAGGAATTAAAGTTCCCAGCATCCTCAGCTGCTCTCCTGGCCCAACTGCCTATAAATACAGTTGGCTGGCTACGCTTTCTGCCTTCTCCCACGGCGAGCTTCTTCTTTTGGACGTTTATTTCTCCATCCACAATCCAGGCTGTCCACACTCAAGTGACCTGCCCAGAAAGGCTCCCAGGGACACCAGTCCAAAGTAAACAATGCCCTGCAGCCAAATGAGACTGGCTAGGCAGGAACAGGACAGCAGCAGCCAAACACAGGCCTAGGCCTCACCTGGCGGCCACACCTCTCCTGGACACAGCTTTGTCTCTTGGAACCAAGGTTACCAGTCCTGGCTCACTTCAGGGAAGTTATGTACAAAGGACTGGAGTCAGTCAGGAAGCCTGGGCCTGCCCGGATTCAGCCAGGCACGTGATCTCAGATAAGTTAACCTCTCTCAGCTCTGAAATCATCTGGTGCTTCACCAACACAGCTAAATAAAAACTCGGTAACAATCTTCTGTTCCTCTGTAGTTTCTTCCCAATAAATTCTACAGGGACAGATAGTTTAACCTCAAGGGACTCAAAACATGACTGGTGTTTGGGTTTCCAGACTGCAGCTCCTGACCCTCCCAGCCCAGTAGATAACTGTAAGTCATGTAAAACTTGGGATCAAGTGAGCACTCACTCAGAGGCTGGGGAAGGAGAATCATCAGTTTGAGGTTAGCTTAGATGATAATAGTAAGACCCTCTCTCAAAAATTGAAAAACAAAACCAACCAAACCAAAGCTTGCAGCTGGAATCTCCTGGGAGGACGCAAGGGAACATGGGAACCGAGGCTGGCTCTAAAGTGGAGGGCGAGAGGTTTGGGACTGGGGAAGGGGAGCAGTTTGCTTTCCACAGAGTATCCTTTTGTTTTCTTTTGAATGTTATACCACATGCTGTCATTATCTATTTAAAAACCCATCCAAATGTAAAGAGAGTCTGTCAGAAGTGTGTAAATTTCAACATTATCATAAGGCTTCTGGGATGATACAGAATAGGCTTCCTGCTTCTCTGGGATCATCTGGTGGAAGAGATGTCTATGCTATTACTGTATTATTGATAGTTTCCATAATAAAGAGGGGAAACTACCCCTTATATTTAAAGGAATGAAGGCTGTATATAGTGACTTGTGCTTATAAGCCCAGTACTTGAGAGCTAGAGGCTGAAGGATCAATTCAAGGTTCTCCTCAGCTACATACTAAGTTGGAGATGGCCTGGACTATGTGTGATCCTGCCTCATCAATACATGCATGCATACATACACACAGAGAAAATATGATTGCCACACAGTGGGTGCACACCTTTAATTCCAGCGCACTGGAGGCAGAGGCAGGCAGATCTCTGTGAGTTCAAGGCCAGCCTGACCGAGGGTGCCAGGATATCCAGGGTTACACAGAGAAACTGACTCAAAACAAAACCAAAAGCCAAAGTAAGAGAGAGACAGAGGGCTCTGAAAGCATTCCCTGATAAAATCCTATAAGAAAAGGCATATCGAGACACAGGACGGGAGACAGTCTGGCATCTGAAACACATTTCCCCCACGGCTAAGTCTATAAAGGTTAATTGTGGGAAAAGTCAAAGCCCCTTAGCCACATGGTCCCAGAACACCCAAAGGAGAAACTAAGCCTCTTGAGGTTGACCTGGAACTTCCTATACAAACTGGCTCCCCTCACAGAACCTTCCTTCCCTGGAGCAAAGCCAGCAGGTCTAGGTAAAACAAACAAACAAACAAACAAACCCTCACTGGACCCTACAGTCTTTCAGTTCCACTTGCAAGCACCATGCTAGTTGAGATGCTATGCGTACTGGACAAAGCCAGACCCCAGCTGTGGCCACAGTTCCTGGTGTGCTTGGCTGTAAGTTCCCTGCTCCACCTGCCAGCTGACATGGGGAGGGCCACCCTAGAGTCCCTCAGAGTCCATGCACATATGGCCAGTTTGGCCCGGGCATGTGTTCTAGGTCCTTTATCTAAGCAGAGACCTACCCAGAAGAGATCTCAGATTTCTGGTGTGTTGGTAATGTCAACAAGAGTGTCTGGTTAACTTATAAAGGGCAGTTGGCCAGCCTTTCAAAGCAAGCATCATCAGCTAGTTCATCCACAGATAAAAGGCAGAACTCCACAGAACATCTCCACCCAGATCTGTTTACTTTCCACCCACCTGGGAGCTGCTGAGAAGGAATCCTCAGCCACTGGCTGTTCTCTAAGTCTCCCCACCCACCCCTCACATCCCTGTAGGAATGCTGGGGTCAAGGAAACCCAGGACACAAGATGGCCAACAGGCTAAGCTTTGGAATCCAACCTAACCTCTCACTAGCCTCAATTCCACGGGCAAGGTTCTCAGCCTTCGATCCTCACAGGTAAAATGGGGTTAACTAGACCTATAGACAGTGTTCTGTCCACAGCAGACAGATGCTTAACAGTGCCAACCCAGCTGGTCCAAGTGACCTTACCTAATCCAACTGGGTCTTCATTGCCTGGCTGGACAAAGAGAATAAACAATGTCATTACTTTGAGTTTCAGGGCTTTTAGGATTAAGACAATGCATGCTAACCAGCCAATAAAATGCCCCGGTTATAGTAGGAGCCCAATAAATGTCCCTTGTCACTTCCTGTCCCCTTTCTATTTAATCAGAGTTAATCATTCACAGAGAACTAAGTGCTGGCAATCAAGAGGTCCTGTTTTCTCCCACTGATGAGGAGACACACATCAGCTTTTAGCCGAAGGGAAGCTGTATTTTCTGATTTATGTCTATCTAGAGCCCATTTCAATAGACTCAGTGCCAGAGAGCAGGAGGATCACTGGGTCAAAGGCTGCTGAATCCCTGCTTGGAAAGGGCCCACCATGAGGACCTGGCATGGTCTTCCTCGCCCTGTGCAGATGGAACCTGCACACCTGGGAGAACTCATGACACTGGGACACATAATCAGTGAAGACGCACAGTCTGTCCTCTTAGCTCCCAGCTACCGAGAGTCAACTGCACCTACCCATCTGTCCCTGTCACATCACTGCTCTGCTCCTAGGAGACAGAAGAGTCTATGGCAAATGCCCAGCAATCGCCAGCTCTGTCCATCACCACCTTTATAGCTCCAGACTTGCTTGGTCTCTGAGTCTTGGTTCCAGCACGAGTAAAACAAGAGTAAAAAGAACCTCATGCCATAGGACTGCTGTGAGCTATCACAAAGGGCTCAGGCCCAGAGCTCATTCCATGGTGTGTGTGTTCCACCCCCTTCCACATAGACAGAAAGTACATTAGTAAAGCTAGGCAAAGGGCCTCGCACTTGGAAGCCTGAGGCAGGAGGATTAAGAAGTAGAGGCCAGCTGGAGAGATGGCTCAGTGGTTAAGAGCTGATTGCTCTTCCACTGAGTTCAAATCCCAGGAACCACATGGTGGCTCACAACCATCTGTAATGGGATCTGATGCCTTCTTCTGGTGTGTCTGAAGACAGCTATAGTGTAGTCATATATAATAAATAAATAAATCTTAAAAAAAAAAAAGTAGAGGCCAGCCTCTGGGCTACAGAGTAAGACCCTGTCTCAAAAATAAATACAGCTGATACAGCTGAGTATGGTGGTACATACTGGGTAGGAAGAGGCAGGCAGATTTCTGTGAGTTTAAAGCCAGCCTGGTCTACTCAGTGTGTTCCAGGCTAGCCAGAAATATGTAATCAGACCCTGGCTCCAAAATTAATTAACAAATTAAACAGTGGTTGCTTAGAACTGGTGATAATAGCCAAGGGGTATGAAATGTATTTTTACATGTTCTCAAACTGGTTGCATTCACCTATAAAATAGTGAAAAAAATCATTGTTATAAAATTATACCCCCATAAAACTAGTTATATATTTTTTTCTTAAAATACAAGTAAAATATTCTAGAATCCCACTAAATCTTTTATTCTGATATTATTTTTTGTTTGTTTTTGTCCCTGTCTACTTGGCCCATTGGAAGAATCCAGTCTCAAAAGCAAACCCTGGATCCTTCATGGCTAATGATGGAAGAAGGAACTAAGCTCACCCCATTGCTCACTCCACTGCTATTCTAAAGCAGTCAAGTAAGTTGGGATGAGGATTTGAAGGCTGAAGGAACAAGTCTTCTCTAAGCAGAATAGCATCCCACTCCAGGAGGCCAGTAGGGATGGCTGTTATCCCTGACTCACATCTAGAGTGATTCTGGCCCTTGCTGATCTGACAGCACACAGACCTCAGCAAGCTAGGACCCACAGAACTAGCCTGCACATTCCTTCCCCATAGAAGGAAAAGCCACCTAAAAGTGAGCTCATTTGGTTTTGTCTGGCACAGATCCTAAGACCTACAGGTCACCCAGTTCCACAGAGAACTCCCACAGATGACAAGTCTGCTAATCTTCAATATGGGGTTCTGTGGTCTGGCAGGCTCCAGCCCCTAACACACTCCTTACCTAGTACAGCATTGACACAGTAATGCTTGCACCTGTGCGTGAGAGGATCGAATCTACCCCGTTCTGTGAGATGGGAAAACACTTGGTTTCTGAAGAGGGTCCAAAAAACAAGATCAGGTTAGCAGCCATCCCCTCCTGGGTCATCTCTGTGGAATGCACTGTGCTGACCAGAGATGTGGAGCTGGACTGGATTCCAAGGCTGCTATGGAATCTGCTCTCCAGGGGTCAAACCACAAATTATAATTTGTCTGGTTTTGTTCTGAGACAGAGTCTCTCTCACGTAACCCAGGCTGGCCTAACACTATGTCAGAGGCTGACCTTGAACTCCTGATTCTACAGACAGCAGACAGATCGGTTTATGTGATGGCATTTTTCTTACCAGTGTACCACATCCTTAGCACAGATGATAAGTTCCCAGGACAAAGTACTGCTTAGATGAAGAAACTGTCCAGGTCTCCCCCTGTCACTCTGGCCCTTCTGCTGAGTTGGACCACAGTCCACACCCAGGCTCCTCCAGATCCTTTGACCCAGTGTCCAGAAACTCTGCCCCCCCCACACACACAATGGCTTGACACAGCTGGGATCCTGTCCTGCCAACAGCTTTTGGATATTTGAGAGGAGCCCCTGGAGGTCTCAGGATCCACAGAGATGCATCTGTCTGTAATAGACATCCTGAAAAGAAGCCTGGGCAAAAATCTGGACTCACACAGACTAACCCAATGTAGGAGAGGGAGAAGAAAGGATGGGAAAACATTGGGATAGAGGAAATGTTTCAAGGGAATGGTTCTCCGATTTGAACTCACAGCAAGACCATAGTTAGAACAAGTATGGATGTGTCCCTCCCTCGCCGGAGCTCCTGCTTCCTTAGCTCTGGGACAGTAGAGACATCCTATTTCTCTAGATGCCACTGCTCTGTGGACCCTACTGTCTAAGGACCTCAGGTTTGGTAGTTAAGAGGAGTCTGGGCACAGGAGACCCAATGCACTCTTTCTTGGCCTGCCACTTTACTGACCTTGGAATATAGGTTGATTCCTGACCTCTCTGAGCCCCAGTTTCCAAGATACCTTTCTTGCTGAGTGGTAGACGTCATTCAAGGAGCTCATCCTTGTAAAAAGCCTAGAATGCCACAGGCAGTCAACCAAGTCTAAGGTACAAGAAGGGAAAGGGTATGGGAGAGAACACAAATAAAGGAGACTATGTGAACCGTCTTGGGGCTGTGGAATTACTGTGTGCACTAAATGGTTCTGTGAACCCTGGAAAGCTCCTAGAGGATGCTGGGTGACAAGGGGACTCTACACTTGTAGAGTGTGGTCTGCATCCCATGAGGGATTCAATGTGCACCCACCCTATAATCCAACAACCCCCATCCAGGACGTCCTCCCATGGCTGAATACTGGTTGGAAGGTAAAGAGTGGAGGGGGTCCCAGAGGGTCTGTTGTGGGGGGACTTTAGTCATCTTGCATGGACCATCGATGACAGTGGACCACGATCAAAGAACCTAATTACCTTAATTCCCTTAATCTGAGGTCCAGTCACATTTCTTTTCCTGGAGCACACACAGTACAGACCAACACCTTAAAAAGCAGTTCAGAGCTGGGTGGTAGTGGCAGCGGCGGTGGCGATGGTGGTGATGTTGGTGGTGGCAGTGCACACCTTTGATCCGAGCACTCCGGAGGCAGAGGAAGGTGGATTTCTGTGAGTTGGACGATAGTCTGGTCTACATATAGAGAGAAAGAACTCCAGGACAGCCAGGGCTACACAGAGAAATTTTGTCTTGAAAAACAAAATAAAACAAAGTAGTCCAGAGAGGCTTTTAGGATATAGTTTGGTGTTAGAGTTGTCAAGTTATGTACAAGTTCCCAGAACTACATACACGCATGTGCATGCACACACAAAGAGCAGCATAGAAACTCTAAACCCCTTCAGTAAGGAGAAGTAGCCAACCCTGACCCATGGTCTAGCTGATGGGGCCTGTTACCATCACTGCTTTCCCAGCTTGTCTGGGAGAACCATCAGTAGCCAGGGGTATCAGGAGCCCAGCCTAACAGATTTTCTGCCCTGGCAGTTGGCCAACCCCTCATCATGACCAGCTTGACTCCAGGGACAGAGCACAGATCTGCAGCAGGCAGCTAAGGCACAGATACACTTCTGTGGGACTGTGGAACTGAAGATCTGGCAGACCCTGACTGTGCGGGGATGCTCAGAGACCTCTGTCCGGAGCAGAGCCAGGGGCTTCATCTGTGGGTCAGCATGGTCGCTGGCCTCCTCTGAGATCAAAGAGTCTACCGTTCACTCCCCTGGGAGGGCTCCTGGGCTATATAACCAGTCCTAGGACAGCCATCACACCAGCCTCCTCCAAAGTGAGAGGAAACAGTGTTACAGCCTCACATAACAGATGGACACTGAGGGCTAAGAGAACAGCTCCAAGCCCCAAGTGGAGCCAAAGCAATCAATCAGCTAATCAATGACTGGCTATTAGAACACTCAGGGGATGGCTCACTCAGTATGTATATCCAACTCACTAAGGCAGATCTGCTCCACAATCCTCCACTAAAGGAGGAGATGGGGTAAGAGGCAGCGGCAACCTCAACAGCACCAGATGAGCTGAAACCTTTTACAGTGGTTCACGGGACAGCTCCGTCTCTTCTAGAAAAGCCAGCCAGTCATAGAGACACAGTCTGAACACCCAGCTCTCTGCCTGCGCCCTGTAAGAACTCTAGATCGGGATATACAGCCATGCAAAGACCTTTTTAGTTGTTCCCAGTCTGGGACTGAAGAGGGCAGCTCAAGGGCAGCCCAGGACACAGACTGAAGAATCACCTCCAATGCTCAGATCCAGCCAGAAGAGGGGCGCTTGCCTTGTGGCTCCCTGGGGATGCGGAATGGGTTGGGTCAGGCAGGGTTCTCTTCTAAGGCTCAGTTTTTGGGAAGGTAGAAAGTGGGTTTGAATTCTTGTCTCTTGGCTTCCAAACACAAAGCCCATTGAGAAAGACAATGAATAATTAAAGAGACAGCCAAGCTGGTGGTGTGGATGCCAGGGTGTGAGCAACACCCTGTTTGGGCTTGGGCTGGCCCCCAGTCAGCAGCCTCTCTGGATGCAAGCCAGCGCAGATCCTCCTGATCGGCCCATTCTCTCCCCACCTCCCTCAGGGAGTTGGAGCTGACTCATTCATTCATTTGTTCATTCATTCATTCTCAGCGAGTACTGATACTGTAAGTAAATAAAACCAGTTCCTAGGTCATAGGACCTAATGGCAAACAAAGTGCATGTATAGGAAGTGTCACAGAGGTATGAGCTCATTCAAGGCTGGATTCTCACCTGACCCCTGTTCCAAAGAGGGTTACTTAGGTGAAAGTTTGCCAAAGAGGCTCTCCTGATAATAATTTAAAAAGCGGGGAGGGGCTGGTTGATAATAAAAGCAATTTACATTACATCTCCAGTAAGAGCTGAGCTGCATGCTTATGTTACAGGGTAAGGGGAGAAAAAACAAAACAACCAAGGCTCCAGGTATGGTGGAAGCCAACTCAAAAAATAAAATAAAAACAAACCGGTTAGCCCATGGCTAGCACCAGAGGCGAGCACAATGCCAGAGGCCCAGGAGCCTGGGTGACCACAGCAGGTTGAGATTATTTTTCCTGACAACAATGGAAGCCACTGAAGATCTCTGGTCGGATTTCAGCTGAAATAAATAGGAGAGTGGGGTGTGAGGTGTGGGTGTGGGTTAACACACAATGACACCTTCGTCTTGGAAAGAGATTCCCACTGCTGCAAGCAGATGTAGACAAAGAGGTGACCTAAGACGAGATAGCTCAACCCCCAGCTAGTGAAGACAGATAAGAGGGTGGAGTCGACACACTCTAGGAGGGAGAGTTCCGAGACCACCCTAACCCTACCCCACCAAGTGTCTGATCTGCGCTGAACCCATAGGGAGAGAGAGGGAAGGTGGCAGAGTCACTGGGCCCCGGCCTCCTACAACTACCTCAGCACTGGTTCCTGCTGTTCACCAACACTCAACCAAACTACCCTGTGAGCCGGGAGAGTCTCCGGTAAACCAGGGGTGTAGAGAACCTAGAGATCATCTCCCAGGCACTGGGCCAACAAGTCAGTAAGCAGGGCTGGCGGCTGCTGCTACACACATTCCCATCTGAATTGGGGAGCTAGCCTTGTGCATGCTTCTACAAAGCTCTCCGGACCAATCAAGATGGACAAAGGGACTTCCTCAACAGCCTAGCCATTGCAGGCACTGCAGTCCTGCCCACCCTACCTAGCCTGTGCCACCTAAAACCTGCCTTTCCCATCCTTTTGCATTCTAACACCTCAATGGTGCTAGGACGAAGCCCAAGGTCTGCTGGGTCTTAGTTTTCAGAAGGCACACCTGGGGCTCCACCTTACCACCTGTCACCTCAGCTGCTCTTTATAGGACCTAAGATAACCTGAGTGAGTCACCCTTTCCGGTCATCCTCTTTCCACCCCGTAACTCCCCTGCTTTAAAGGATGATTTGCAGGAAAATGGACACACAGCATCAGAAGACCTGAGTTCTAATTCTGGGTCCACTGCTGGAGACAAGGTTTCCCTCTACAATGTCCCCCTACTTCCAGAGGATTTGTACCTGCCTCCTACCAATGGGCTACATCCGGTTAAGATCAATTATTCAGGGCGAGTGAGCTAAAAAGGAGGAAAAAAAAAAAAATCACATTTCTCAAATTAGCCCCATTACATCAAACACTGTCAGAAATCCCACCCAGACAAATGTAACTCCTGGTGTGGGGCCCACAAATCGGTATTATAACAGGTACTCCAGGCAAATCCTGTAATCAAGCAAGCTTGGGCAACTGTGGGCTAAAGTTGAGGCTCCCGGACTTCGAAAAGAAGGCTAAAACACAATTCGGTTCACCCCGTTATTGTCATACCTGTCCACACAAGCTCACCAGCTACAAGACACCAGCCTAGGGAGTCTACACCTGTCATGCTGGTTTAGTTCTAGCAATGTCCCCACAGGGCAGGCATCCCTGTCTGTCTCTACTGATGAAGAAACTGGGACCTGAGGAAAGGGTTCAGTGAGTATGGTGCTTGCTGCCCAAGATTTCCCAGTATCCACGTAAAAAACATGGTTGGTGACACATGACAGTAAACTCCAGTGCTAAGGAAGCAGAGACAAGTGACACCCCTCAAGCTCCCTGGCTGAATCAGGGAACTCTGGGTTCAGTCTGAACAGCTAAGTAGACACCCCGACAACAAGCCCACATGCAAGTGTGCAACCACACAAACACATACACAAAAGTGAAACGGGGGTTGGGGGAGAAACTGAGGCTCAAAGACACAGCTGCTAATATGCCAACTCTTCCAAATACCCTACATCTGCTACAGAGCCTCTCTCCTGTGGAAATAAAGCAGCAAATGTTGCTCCCAACATGACTTAGTAGCCTATGCCCTTCCCAGAGCCTAGACAAGGGCCTGCACAAGAGTGAAAGAGGAGAAATGGAGGACGCTGGGCTGCACTGAGAAGAGATGCTCTGGGGCTTGCCGGCTAGAGGGGAAAAAAAAACAAGCCCACCAATGAAACAGTAACACAGTAACCAGAGAAGCCGGGATCCTCCCAAATGCCCGGAGCTGGAGGGAAGGATGTTCAAGATCAGAGAGCACAGCACATCTTAATGAAGCCCAAAGCATTCTGGGAACCCTTCTCACCCTCACACATAATCCCAGTTGAGAGCTCACACACAGCCAGCCCCATGCCAGCGTTTAGTAACTCCTCTCTGCCCAGAGAGGAGGCGGTTAGTTCCCTTTATACAGGAGAGCTTGCCCACCACCTGTCCCCTCTTCCTCTCAAGCAGCCTGAGAGTTTCAAGGAGCCTGACCCAGGGGAAACCTAGGGAAAGCATGGGGGATGGGGGAGTGGGACTCCGCCTTCCCCCAGAGTCCTCCCCAGGCTTCACCCAGCTAGTGCAGGGAACCTACCAACAACAGCTGGCTCTTATTTAGTCGGCACTTTATACCAAGGGTCACACTTACTGTTTTTATTAAGTTTATTAAGAGGTAGGTTGCTTTGATCCCCATTTTAGAGATGGAAACATCGACACTCAGTAGGGTTAAGTAACACAGCTAGCAAAGAGACAGCACGGGGTGTGTGTGTGGGGGGGGGGCTGGTGCTTGCTGCCAGACATACCAACCCGGGTCCAACCCCTCCAACAATGGAAGGAAACTCCTCCAAGTTGTCCTCTGACTTTCCCATGAGCACCATGAACATACCCACACACGTACATATACATACAGAATGTTGTGTTTATTAAGGGGGGTGGGGAGCGGAGAGAGAGCGCGTCCCAAACCCAAAATTAGAGTTCTCTAGCACCAGATCCTTAATTTCCTGTGCCTTCCTGCCAACTTTGGGCATCCACTCAGTACAGAGGCTGAGGCCATCCTATGATTGGACTTAACAGGTTTTAAACTTTCGGGGAGATCGGAATTCAGCGGAAACCATATTGGGATTCTGAACCTTGATCGTTCCCCAGGGCAGTGAATTTCAGTATTATCTTCTTGTGACACTGGACAGTGGCAGTGAGCCATCACACCACTGGACAATGCATTCATGGGGTGTGTGTGGGGGGGGAACAGCTGGGCTGGAGAGAAGGCCATGTTGGACAGCTCATAACTATCTACAACTCTGCCTCCAGGGGATCTTCCCGCCTCTTCTAGCATCTGTGACTGCCTGCACTCACATGCACATACTACACACAGACAACACAAATCTTGGGCTGGAAAGGTGGCAGTTAAGAGTGCACATTGTTCTTAAAGAGGACCTGAGTCTGATTCCCAGCACACACACCAGACAGCTCACAACTGCCTGGGACATCAGCTCCAGAGGATTCAATACTCCTTGAGCACATCAAACACACACACACACACACACACACATGAACACATAAAGAACAAAATATAAGAACATATAAAGAACACATAAAGAATAAAATATTAAATAAATAAATAAAATCTCTTTAAATGTAGGGGGAGAAGTAGGGGTACAACCAGTGCTCTGCAGTGTAGCATTTTCTAAGCTAAGATGTTGTGTTACCTGCATCTTGACAGAATATTCCCAAGTGGGAGCGTGACCAACCTCATTACAAGTCAAGAAGCATCTGTACAGCCCCTGGGAAAGAATAAAAACTGGTCCCATTCCAGGGAACTCCAATTACCTGACAGGCCCACTATCAAGGAGGCACATGCTTTATAAGTAGCATGAAGCACCCCAGAGGGGACCCCATGCAGATCTCTGCGGGGAGCGGGGTCAGGATGGACACCAACACCGGCTACTTGGAGTACAGCCCACACTAGCAGCAGGCAGAGACCGGTTTGGTTTGCCTTACACTTGACTTGTCTGAAAGGGCTTGTATCTGGAGGCTGAAAAAAAAACAGGGGCCAACCACCTGCTGGTTACAGCAGCCTGAGACCTAAGAGAGAGGAGGAATCAGGACAGAGGATCCTGCTGCTAAAGAAACAGATGGTGCTCAGCTCCAGGGGAAGCTAGGAAGTTTTGCATTAGTGTATCTAACTCACTGGCCAAAAATGTGTCCTGTGCTAACCTTGACAGAAGAAAAACTGGGAATGAAGTGAATGAAAGGAAGTGGGGTCGGCAGCAAACTGGGTGGGTCCCCACTAATCCCGGAGTGCACAGGAGGGTGCAAGCTCCTTTCCCAAGTCTGAGGCTAAAGAGGGTGGGACCTGCCTTCCCCCCCCCCCCCCCCCGCATTCTTCTCTCAACAGAAGATACTGAAGCTTTAAGCTAACTGTATAGTTTCAGACTTCCCCAAAACTGTGTGGCAGCCAGCGCTAGACGTGATGTGTCCTTGGGGACACAGCTGGCCAGTCCACTGGCCTTTACAGACAGCTACCATGATAAGGCCAGTCAGGGGGAGAAAAGAATGGAGTAGTGTCTAAGGCCTTCTGCTGACTTGTCAACCCCACCTGAGGGCACATACAGAGAGATGTCAAGACTCAATACTCCACCAAACTTCATAGCAACATCATTCACGACAGCCAAGATACTGAAGTAACACAAACATCTGTGAACAGATAAAGAGAATGTGCTAATACACACAATGGAGTACTATTCAGCCCTAAAAAGTTAATTCTGACACAGGATTCCACTTGGACAAACCTGAAGTGAAGCAAACCAATCACAAAAGGGCAAGCATAAAACAGGTCCACTCTATGAGGTCCCAAAACCACTTCAAATGAGTATAGTGACAAACCCTGAGTTAGACTATCACATGACTTCTCCCTCCCCATCAGCTCCAAAAAAGGACTAAGGCCTCCTAAGACAGGGGAAGGTAGAGACAACTATACTGCCTCAGGTCTTTCCCTGCCCTCTGCCCTGGCAGATGGGCAGGAAGGAAGTACTCTTCCATAGCCAGAAGAGAAGCAAACTGGGGGCCCCTCCCCAGGTCCTGACTCCAGGGTGACTCAGGCTCCAGTTTCTCCAGAAGGAAGTGAGCCACTCCAGTCTGCTTTTTTTTCCCTTTTAGGAAGACACAAGAGAATGATTCAGCTTAATCCTAGGGGCCTACTAGATTCCACTTCATTCCACCTGCACTGGAGATACGCACGCCCCACACACCATCCTCCAGGACAGGAAGTCAAAAGGACAGGATACAGACATCCCTCTCTAGCTCAGCCCCAACCTCCTACACTCAGCTCCCAACACTGGGAGAGTCATAAGCAAGGTCTCAGCCCACTCTGGTTTGGATGCTCTGGTTGTAAGGAAAAGATGTACAGAATCCCAACACTGGTGGTCAGTCACTTAAATGGACAGGACAGAAGAAGATCTGAGCTTCTAGGTTTCTGGAAGAGCTGGGTGATATACTGGGGCTGAGAAAAGACAGGAGAACACAGGATGTGGCTTTGGAACCAAGCAAGCTTTAGTACAGACTCATGGCTGGCACCCCTCCAGAAGCACGGGTTCCAACTGGAACACTTGTGTTGCCCCTCCCCCAACGCCGAGCAGTCTCATCACTCACTCAGTAGCTCCCGCAGGCTACTATTGTTGGAAGACCGTGGTGTGCAAACCCAGCCTCTGAGGTGTACACAGCCTGGTGAAACTTCTCCATGGACCTTTAAGACCTTATCCCTCATGCCTAGAGCCTGTGCCTGGGGACCTGGAAGGCTGAGAGAGAGGGAAGGATGGCTAATTTGAACAACAAAGCAAGAGAGAGCCATGCAGAGCCACAAAGAGCGTAGAGGATATTTGAATCCAGAGTCTGGTTTGAATCCTGAGTTTGACACTAGCTTGCCGTGAGACTTGGGAAGAGCTTGGTCATTCGTCTGCCCCTCTGTTTTTCTACTGGCAGAGGGAGGACAGACTTTGGGGACCCTCTGACAGTAGGGAATCACAGGAGGAAGGCTTGCTGGAGCCACCCTGCAGCTTCCTGTGGCCCCTGCTTCGACCTAATAGTGGCTGACCCGCCCAGGGCCGGCAGACGGCAGACCACAGACAAATGAGCTGACAGGCAGTCAACTCCAGGGAGTGCTGAGGCACAAGGGACACAGCTTCAGCCTGGCAAAGTCCAGCTGCTGGAGGCTGTCTGAAGGCAAACATCCTGCTTTAACGGCAGAGATGAAAATAGTATGGCCGCTTTCTCAGAGTTGGAACCAGCTGGCTGAGATGGGGTCAGGGGACAAGACAGTGGCTACATGCATTGTCTCTTTGGGCAAGGTCTGGTGCTGGATAACAGTATCCCTTTCAACCTACTCCCCAACCCCCCACCCCCAGCCATCTCTGCCGGATTTTAACCATAAACACAGCCTTTTTTCTAAAGGAAGGGCTTAACACAAACCAGATGCTTGGGGACTTTTCCCCAGCCCCCTCCTTGGCCCTAAAGTTAAACACTCAGTATGGCTTTTGCCAAAATTCACTAGAAGGTCCAGCCTTAAAGAGCCAGAGCCTCCAGTTCTTACCCTTGCACACTCTCAATAATGTTCCCACTTAAACAAAATGTCAACGTCCTCCTAATGCTGAGCGTGGTGCCTCCTGAGTGCCTAACACAAAGGGACAAACAGGACAACCTGGGCATAGGAAGGCTGCCCTCACAGGGGGTTTGCAGAAGGAGCCCAGCCTACCCACCGGCTCTGACCCAAAAGGCTCTGGACACAACAAAAGAGTTAGTCTTCTTAGACTTAGCTCCTAGGGTCTAGAAAGCAGGATGGATGACAGACATCTCATTTAATCTTGAACTCACAATGGCAAGACAGTCTGAGCAGGTCTGTTTCATGACAACTGGGGTCTGTTGCCCTTCTGAGGTTTTTCTGGATGATGACCTCTTTGTACAGGGTAATCTGGTCACTCCCACAAAGGTATAAATCTATCTCCCACCTTCTTGAACCATGTCCTACACATGCCTTACCCTCTGTGACGTCTGTACACTTCACAGACTTCACACCAAATGTTAACAATAAATGAATTTTCCACACTGTCTCTGCTCAAAAGGCCACCAGCTACAGAGTCCAAGGCAGTAGCTGAAAATTAGCTGAAGAATAAGTTTCTGGTTTCTTTTTTGAGCTGTGGCTCTCATCTCTCCTGAGAAGTTCCCTGGACAGAGGCAGCCAGGGTGAGCATTTCTTCTTGTAACTCCCAACACAAGCCCTAGTCCTTCACACCGCAACATGAGGGGCTATCCTGGCAGACTGTATCCTATAAGCCTCCTGAGCTTCCCTCGCAGGGCTTGTCTACAAAGGCAGTTTGAAACTGCCAGCAAACACAGCTGCTGGCTGACCCCCAGGTAAAATGACCCAGTCCCACAGCAGCGAGGAAGCTGCAAGTTCAGGGCCAACCTAATCCCCTGCTGTCACGCTGCCATATGGAAGCCAGAACCACGACAGAGACCTCTAGGACAGAAGTTGGCTAAACGGGGACTAGAGGAACAGAAGTCACTAAGGCGGTTTAGGGAACCCAAGCAAGGCAGGATGCAGAGTTAAAAAACCCTCCTTACTCCACAGGACACCAAACAGCAGATCTAGGCAGGTCAGTAAAGGATGTAACTTGTGCTCAGCAGAGGGACAACACAGGCCGCGAGGGACCCATGACCATGACCCAGGAAAACATGCCCAAGAATCCCCAGGATGACTGACACCCATCAGAGCAGGCTCCCCTGTAGCCACTGCAAAACCTGTTTAGAGTAGCCTTGCAGGTAGTCTACCCGCCCACCAGCTCCAGACCCAAGGCAACCTCAACCACACTTCCTTCTCCTTTCTTTCACTCTTAGTAAATGGAGGTGGGGCTTAGGGTCCAGAGGGAATACTTCATTCCCACTTGGGGGCAGCTAGAATTGAGGGTCTGAGCCACATGGAGAGAAGGCTCTGGCAGAGTGTCTTGGAGGTAAGGGAAGATACGAGTGAAGGGGCTGAGCGTGTTGACCTTAACCGTTACTCCCATATTCACACTACAGGAGTGATACTCTTCTGTAGCTTTATCTTAAAAATAAAATCACATGGTATACTTGTCAGAAACACACACACCTGAGCTCTGGCAGGCCCATGTGGCTCATGGGCCTGGATGGTGCCCAGGAAGCCTATAGATCATTCTTTAAGAAATACAGTCCTGAAGTGAAAGTCCCCTCTTGGATGACAAAGGATAGCCACAATAGAGTAACGGTAAACCTACAGAGAAACTGTGGTCACTGAGAACAGGTGACTGAGTAGTGAAGGATGAAACAGGAGGCCCTTCACTATGCTTACAAAGCAACATCTTCACTGGCCACCACCAAAAGCCATTGCCTTCCCCAAGCGGCCAGCTCTACCTCATAATCAACATGATCTTAGAGGGCCTTCTGTAGTGGGATACTCAGTGTGGAAAGAAAGGAGGGCACTGTGCCTAACAAATGAGACAGAACAAATCAATTCCTACTTGAGACAGAACAAATCAATCCCCACTAGCCCACGTGGCCACAAGCTGTAGGCAGGACAAGGTTCCAATGGGGATTACTTTACACAGGCACTATCAAGAGTGATGAAGATGTGTAGTGGTATTCTCATCACTGATCATAAGAAAGAGCCCTTGGCCAGGAGTCTCTCTGGTGCATCCCATGATTCTGATCCTCTATAGCCACTGGGAATCAGTTCTGGAATGTGGCTAGCATAGGACATGGGACATTAAGCATCTTCTATATCCATCTCTGAGAGAGCAACTGTTTCACATATGGTACAGGGGTTTAGACAATGGTAAGACACCATCATTCATGCAATTTCTCTCTTCCTCCTTCAAGAGACACTTACACACTTTGTAACAGTCCCAGCTCAGAACCTATTCTACTCTATGAAACAGTCGGAGTTACAGATGACAGGGACCTGGGTTTCAGTGCCTATTCACTGAACAGACCTCAGCCACCCAAGTGAGTCACTGCTGTGTATACAATACCAAGTGCCAGCATACACACCAATTTTGTCATTCGATGCCATCTAAGTGGATTTAAACATTCATTTTTATTAGTTGTTAAAATTACATGAACATACACACCTATCTCTGTGTGTGTGACCATTTGAGTATAGGTATCCATAGGGGCCAATTATGAGATTCCCTGGAGCTGGAGCTACAGGCAATGTTGAGATACCCACTGTGGGTGATAGGAATCAAACTCAGGTCCTCTACAAGAACTTTTTGTGATTTAAAAAAAAAAAAAAAAAAAAAAAAAAAAACCAACTTTTTATTGATTCTTTATGAGTTTCAATCATGCAACCCAGCCCCATTCATCTCCCGGTTGTAGAACAATTTTAATCCAGCAATATTGCCGCTCTGACAAAGGATCACATCCAAAGACCTTCTAGGTCTCTGTGATCTGGCTAGAATGACACATCTTTAATATGGAATCAGACCTACCTGAGTAGCTTTGATCCCAAACAATGAAGATAAAGTTAGTTTGTAGAAGGAAACAGCCACGTTTGAAACTAATGTCTAATTGAGGGGCAAAGTGACGAATCAGAGAAATATTTGACAGAATTGTCAGAGATAGGATGCAGCTCTCATGAGAACAGACAAGAGAGGCTACTTAAGAGCATCACAGAGAAAGCAGAAGTTGAATCAGTTCAGTCAGCGCCATTCTAGCACAGCTGAGTACAGGTGAGTTCATTTGTGAGTTCTGTTCAGTTATGTACAGACTGTGCCCTGCAGAGCAGCAGAGGCCATTGAAGAGAGGATAAGAAGGGGCAGAAGATCAGAACAAATTGCTAGAGTAAGTTTGAGAGTTAGTTTGAGGCCAAGCAGAGCAATTCAGTCAGAAGCTGAGAGAGAAGCCAGTTTGAATCAGACAGCTTGGAGAAGAGTTTGAGCCAGAACAGCTGAATTGAACCAGCCAACCAGAGTTCAGAAAGAACTTCAAAGGGTGAGCTTATTCAGTAGTAAGCCTCCAAGATGACAATTACATCTGGCAAATAAAAGTTACATTTATACTCCATTCCCCGATATCTGCCCTTCCCTGATATCCCCCCCCAAAATAACACACACACAATAAAGCAAAACAAAGCATAGAAAACACCCCATGGTGGAAGCTGCAGTGTGTCACAGTGTGTCCACAGTACACCCCTCTGTCCACACATCTTTACTTGCAAATGTTCATTGCAATGAGTCATTGGTCTGGTTCAAGATCTCTGGCTTCTGTGACTCCGTCAATATTGGATCCTCATCAGAATTCCTCCCAGCTATCATGTTGCCCTGTATCATGGAGATCCTGGTACTTTCTAATAACAGGACTGGCCCTTTCACATGCCCCAACAGTTCACAGATGATGTAGAATTTTGGGTGGGTCAACTCAAAGCCCCAGGTCTGTAACTTGGTGGTAGCTAAGTTGGTCAGCCTGTCAGCTCTTCCACATCTCTACTGCAAGCTCTCCAGCACTGCTCCTGCTAGGCCACCCTAGGCCACCATTGGCAGGAGGCAAGGTCAGCTGTCTGGCCCTCATACCCTTGGGGCTGGATCACCCACACTCATGCCTCCAGAGCCAGCTCCACTGTTCTGCCCAGTCAAGGCCTGGAACATTCTCCTAAGTGCTATACCCTGTAAGGGCTGGCTCACCTATGCTTTCACCAACAGGGCCAACTCTACTATGTTACTCAGATAAGGTGCAGGGTCCGCTCTCCTGAGTGCTGCAGCCGGTGAGGGGCAGGGCCAGCTCTCCTGCTCTCATGACCACAGGGTCAGCTCTCCCAACTACCAGAGGCTGCAAAGGGGACATATGATATGTTCTTTGAAGCACCAGCCAATGGTTCTTAACCTTCCTAATGCTACTACCCTTTAACAGTTCCTTATGTTGTGGTGACCATGAACCATAAAATTATTTTCATTGCTAGTTTATGACCAATGATCTTAAGCTACCTTTGTGAAAGGGTTGTTTGACCTGCCCCCAAAGGCATTGCAACCCACAGGTTGAGAATCACACCTCTAATCCACCTCTCCAGCCCTGTGTTTCATCAATTCTTAGGCCTCATTCCCTATTTGAGGACAAACAATTCCTCCAGTAACAGTTTCCTCCTTGTCCCAGCTTCTGGGAAATAAGAAGATAATGGCTTGGGTAACAATAGACAGATGAGAAGTAATGTTCCACAGGTTAGGAGATCAAGAGCTCAGCCGGATGGCCGGCACAGAAGAGGTCCCCAGCCCAGGAGCTTCCTCTTGAAGATGGGGGAGTGGAGGGTAGTGTGCACCTGAGTCATGGTGTGGTCAGCTCAGAGAAGTGAGGAAGGGAAGTGAGAAAGCAGACTTAGGCTTCCTCACACTTCCCTCCAATGTTAGCAAACACCCTGCCTGTACAGACAAGCCTCTCCAATAGGCAGAAATTTAGGGGATATGGTTAGTACCCAGATCTAGGCACAATACTCTTGAACACAAATTCCATGCTTGGATAGCTCTCTCAGCAAAGCTTGCTGGCTTCTGTCCACCACCGAGGTCTCAAATGTCTTGATGTCTCACCTGTTATTCCTGCTATTGAAGAAGTTACTAAGGAGTAACAGGCACTGGTGGTTTAATCTCTCAACACTGAGAAATTCCTAAACCACACTCCATGTAGCACCAAACAATTAACATGGCCTTCAGACCCCGACAATGTAAGCCCAAAGTTCATGGATGAGATAGTTTAAGATTCTGGGCAGTGGTGGCTCACACCTTTAATCCCAGAACTTAGGAGGCAGAGGCAGGTGGATCTCTGAGTTGGAGGCCAGCCTGATCTACAGAGTGAGTTCCAGGACAGCCAAGACTACACAGAGAAACCCTGTCTTGAAAACTGTGTCCCTACTCCTTGACAGGTCAAAGTAAGTTCACCAAAGGCAGAAGCTCACTTGGGATGGTAAAACTATGATGATCTTTACTGTCTTGGTTCCAGACCATGATGGGTAACTTTCGTTGTCAACTCGACATACTTGGGAAGATGGAACTTCCACTGAGGAACTGCTTCCATCAGACTGGTCTGTGGGCACGTCTCTGGGGGATTTCTTGATTACTAACTGATGTGGGAGGGCCTAGCCCACTGAGGGTGACATCATCCCCTGGGAAGGTAGGCCTGGGTCATTAAAAATGTGAGCCTAGAGGCAAGTTAGTGTTCCTCTGCGTTCTCTGCTTCATTTCCTGCCTTTAGGTTCCAACATTCAGGAGCCTGAGATAGGAGGACTGAAATTCAAGACAATCATTACCTACACAAGACTCATAGACACACAGACAGACAGACAGACAGACACACACACACACACACACACACACACATTGCTCATCACCTCCCATCAGTTTACACAGTTCTCTCGAGAATACCAAGAAAGGAAAAGTCACTGTCTATAATGACCAAAAGCAGTTAAAAGAAAGAAAGAAAGAAAGAAAGAAAGAAAGAAAGCAAGAAAGCAAGAAAGAAAGAAAGAAAGAAAGAAAGAAAGAAAGATGCCTTCATGGCGACACTGTTAGACAGTGTCAGCTGGAAGCTAAGATGGCAGACAAAGGTGACATCCCAGCCCAATCACATGGCTTCTTCCCTGAAGTACCTCTACCCTGGTGTGTGAAGAGGCCATTTTGCAACAACTGCAAGATGCAAAATGGCCTGCAAGAGACAACTCTGGCCTCCTCCCTGCATGCTGCAACGGTGGAGTGGCCATGTTCTCATGTTCATAACAAAATAGCTGCTTTGGTACCCAGCAGGCGAAGCAAACAGTTCGTCTCATAGTAAAGGTCTCAAAAAACCTGTGGACTCCAAGCTGGGGCACTGCACAGACTGTTGCTGGAGTCTTCAGGAAACACTGTGGCGCATCTCCAAGGACCTATGTTCTTCCCCATTAGGCTTCAAGAAACAGTATCACTGGATTTCACGACCTCCACTTTCCACAGCAATACCTAGAGACATGTGCAATTTAACACCAAGCCTTGGCTTCTACTCTGAGTTCATTTGAAAACCAAGAATACAGAAGAGGTTTCTGTGTGTTCCATGAACTTCTGACCGCACGTCCAGTGGACCTTTCTCCTCACTGCTCATGCCCTTGGTGGGTTAGTGCTCGTAAATGAATGAGCCCATAGACTTCCTCATACTAGAAACAAACAGTTTATTCCAGTTTTCCCTTCTCTTTTGGAGGCCAAAAGGGTTAAAACAGAGACCAGTGCTGACTTATAGAACTGACCACTTTTAGTGAAATAAGCTACACAGAAAGGTGCTGCCTGCTTAATCTCAAGTAAGGAGTCTTAAGGAGACCTCAGAAACAGTAAAGACTGGGGCTGGAGTATGTCTGGACTACAAAAACCATGCCCTGAAGAAAAAGACACACACACACACACACACACACACACACACACACACACACACTGAAGGAGACCTCAGAAATAGCAAAGACTGGGGCAGAACTATGGCTAGACTACAAAGATCATGCCTTGAAGAAAAGGACACACACACACACACACACACACACACACACACACACTGAAGGAGACCTCAGAAATAGCAAAGACTGGGGCAGAACTATGGCTAGACTACAAAGATCATGCCTTGAAGAAAAGGACACACACACACACACACACACACACACACACACAGGTATACATAACCCCCACCCCATATTATTTATTTTATCCTTTCAGCTTTTTTCTTGAGGTATAATTGAAAAAAGATTACATTCCTGTGTCTTGGTTTTGCTCTTATTTACTTATTTATGTGCACATCTGTGTACACATGCACATGAGCACCCACAAACATCCATGTGCAAAGGCCAGAGGACATCGGCTGCCTGCCCTATCACTCTCTGCCTTCTCTTTCAGGTGGCGTCTCACCAAGCCTGCCGTGAGATCTTCCTGTCTCCGTAGGCTTCCAGGGCCGGTGATACAGGATCATGTGACTGTGCCCAGCTTTCTATGTGGGTGCTGAGGATTTGAACACGGGTCCTCCTGCTTACACAGCAAGTACTCTTACCCACTGAGCCACCTCTCAAACCTTCTTCCCTTTGGGGATTAAAAACAAATTTTAGACTTATTTCTTTTATGTGCAGGAATGTGTTTGCCTATATATATGCATATGTACCTTGAGTACCTGGTGTCCAAGGAGGTCAGAAGATGAGATCAGCTCCTGGAAATAGAGTTCCAGATGACTGTGAGCCACCATGTAGGTGCTGGGAACTAAACTCAGGTCCTCTGGCAGAGCGGCAAGAGACCTTAACCACTGAGCCATCGCTGCACTGTGGCATGCAGTGGAGGTTAGAGGACAACTTGTGGAAATGAGTTCTCTCCTTCCATCATGTAAGCCCTGGGGACTGAACTCAGTTCCTTGGGCTTTACCCACTGAGCCATCTCTAGATAACAACCACTACCCCTTTTAAAATACTTTTGAGACAGGGCTCATTTTGTAGCCCAGGTTAGTCTAGAACTCATCTCTTGCCTCAACCTCTCAGAGTTCTGAAACTACAAGTAAACTAACTTCTTTTTTTTTTTTTTAAATTAGTGCACACAGTGTACAGGACACACGTGCAAAAATAGGTGCAGGTGCCCAAAGAAGCCAGTAATGTTAGATACTCCCTGGAGCTGGGGCTACAGATGTTTGGAAGCTGCTGTGGTGGGAACTGGGAATCAAACCTGGATCTGCTCAAAAAGCCGTCCATGTTTCTAACTGCCGAGCCAGCTCTCTAGTCTCCCGAACTAGCTTCTTTCTCAACAATTTCTAACTAACTGATCCTCAAAGGCCTCACCCTGACCTTCCAGTGTTCTGGGTCTTCCGACCCCGAGGCCTGGCTACGCAGAAGCTTTTGCATATGCCTCGAATGCTTCGAGGGAAAGAAACAGGAAATGTACAAATAAACACACGTCTATGAAAACAACCTCTATTCCTGGATCTCACTTTCTCTGGGGAAGAAATATAAAGGTTGCAAAGTTCTGTTTAAAAAAAATGTTTTTGGTAAAATGCCAAATAGGAAAATACAAAAGCCAAGCAAATTTTACATACGCCATGATTACTGCTATCCAAATACTACGGGGAAGATTAAATCACCAAAAGATTTCTGGAAACATAAGCGGTTTTGTTTAGGTGAAAGGGCTAGACAGTCCTTTTCCTGTTGAAGTCGTTTATCTTCTCAAATGGGGGGGAAAGGGGACGTGTGGTTTGTAAAGCCACTGAATCAAGAGCCAGGAGAGCACAGCTGTCACAGGCCGTCATGAGAGGGGCATGACAGGCCCCCAGTGGCAAAGGTACAAGCGTCTGGCTCTCTCATGGTCTTCCAGGTTCCCAGTACATCACCGTCCAGTGGCTGACTCTCTCATGACTGGGAACAGGTCAGATGAGATGTCCATGAAGGAGCCCCTCCTTCCATCAGATAGATCAGCACCAGCTAACCCCCTGAACGCTCTTTTCATTCACCCCTAAAAAACTACTCAGTACCTGCCATGTCCTCCCATCGCCTCCATTTATTAAAAAATCGAGCCCTAGACCCCTGCCCCCACTTTCTGCAGTTGCCCAGCTCCCAGCTGTAAACCCTGGACCCAGCACAATTGTGGCTGGGGCCCAGTGCACTTCGGCTAAGGGGTTAGCAGAGATCGCCTGTGCAGAGGCCTAAGGTTTGGCTGAGGTGACGGGAGACTTCCTGGACTCGGAATCTTAGTATGGCCAGAATGAATGACTGGCAGCCATGTTCACTGTCTGGTGACAAAAATGAACATCCTGGGCAGGGTATTTGGGTGGCCTGTAGAGCAGGCAGGGGTCTGTAGTTCAAGCTTCCATCTGGCAGCGCAGGCAGGGCTGACTCATCATCATCACCTTGCAGGTAGGATGAGCTCACTCCCTTCTAGGGCATCCTTGTAAGTAGAAACCCACAGCAGAAAGAGTTCCCATGGCAACAGGCCAGTTCCTCCTCCACAGCCTTCCTCGGAGTGCCTATGCCCACAGTCACCGTCTCCGGCCTAAATTCTTAGAGCATACAGTAAAGGGCCTTGACGCCAGACATCGCAGAGCTCTCTCCCTGCACATGCCCCACCCAGCTGCAGGACAGAGTCTGGCCAAGCACATTCAAGATGGCATTAATCCCACCGTATCCATTTATTCCCTCTAGCCAGAGAGCACTATTAGATACCCGACTCAGTCAGCCCTCGTCCCTACACAGCTCCCACAGAGACCTATTTCTGCTTCAGCCCACCTCCACGCAGCCCCTCTCATCACAAGTCCTCAAACCAACTCAGCTTCCACCAAATATCCCTATGATGCGAGTCTCCGCCCTGCCCCCCCCCCCCGTGAGCTTCTGTAGATGATATTAGATCAATCCATGGCCCCTCAACACGTAGCACACAAGTTGGATGGTCTCGAGCTTCAAGGATTCCAGAACAAGCCTAGTGATCGCTAAGATGGCCAGTTTATATTTCTACTGACTCAGCCAGGGCTAGACAGGGCTACCCAATCCCCCCAGCTCTTGTGTTCCAGCCCACTCCGTCCCACTCACTTGGCCCCTCTGTCCCCAGAGCTTGATGCTCCCTCTTTCCTGCCCTTCGTTACATTCTGCCCATCTCCACATACCCTACTCCTGACACCTTTGCCTGACTCGCTCTTTCCCTCTTTTTTTCTCCTCCTCCTCTCTTCTTTTTTCCTGGGGCAGGCGAGGATTGACACAGAGTCTTACTCTGTAGCCCAGGCTATCCCATCTGTATTGTCAAGGTGGGACTGAAACATGTAGTGATCCTCCTGTCTCAGCCCTAGAGTCACAGGTGTGCAGCACCATGCCTACCATGCTCTGCTTTTTTTGTACACACACACACACACACACACACACACACACACACACACACACACTGAGAACCTAGGACCTCAAGCACATTAAGCAAATGCTCCCCCACTGAACTACATCACAAGTCCTCCAGGTTGGATTTTGACTCCGAGTATCACTATTTCCTTGCCTGTGGATTTTGGCTCAGTGTCACTTTACCTGTCTCCTGCAGGTAGAGCAGGGGCTGACCCCTGAGTCCTTAAAATATGCCAGCATGTGACTCTCACCCATTTGTCGGTTCACTGGCAAAGATCACACACCTGGCTGTTATATGGATGGGACAAGGGCTTAGGGGAGGTAGGTGCCTCATTATCACCAGATGGAACAATGGGGTGGCTGTGGTCCTGTAAGATTCTAACAGAGCAGAAAATTCTTACTGCTCCGTAATATTGTAATTGGCACAAGTTACAGATGTGTATATTGTTCAACAATGACACAATGGCTAAAAGACTCAGATCTCAGACTGTGTCTTTGAGCTGACACACAGCACATCTGTTAAATACGAGTGTTGGGCAGTGGTAACTCATACCTTTAATCCCAGCACTCTGGAAGCAGAGGCAGGAAGATCTCTTGAGAGTCCCAGGACTACACAGAGGGGTGAAGGGGTAAAGGGTTGGGCTGAGGATATGTCTCAGCAGTTAAAGATGTCTGCCACCAATCCCAAAGACCTAAGTCCAACCCCCAGGACCCACAGTGGAAAGTGAGAACCAACTCCTACAAGTTGCCCTCTGACCACACATGTACCATGTCATAAACAAAAGAAACGATGTTAAGTTAAAATAAAGAAAGAATCCACAGCAAATGTGGGTTGAGCAGAGGAACTCGGTACAGCTGGCTAGTGCTTTCATTCCTAACACACGGATGTGAGAACTGTGTGTACCTGCTAACCACCCACTGTCATGGCACCCAGTCAGTGATGTATGCTGTCAGTTCAAACCCCTTGGTAACTGCCTGCACAAGGAAAGGGTGGATGCTCATTTGTACTAGGATGGCATCTCCTCTCCTTAGCCTTTCTACTCCAGCCACTCCTGGCAGGTCACAAGAGCATGCAGATCTCAGCACACTACAACAAGCAGGACAATGAAATACTTCAGGCATGTTCTGACACTAATTCGAATGACTTCTTCTGTGCCTACATGAAAATTACCTATAAGTTCTACATCATGCATGGCCTCAGTCTGGCTTCTGGCTATCTTTATATTACCTGCCTGGGATTTTCTGTAATGACTGGCCCAGCCCCAACCCCAGCTATATGTAACAAAGGGAGAGTTCCCAGAAACCTGGTGACCATTTTATGTACAGCCTAAGGAGAACGTCACAGACTTAGGATGCTGTCTGTGGGCCAGGTTAGACAGTGTGTTGTGGTTTCTGAGCCACCTACCACTTTCTGTTCACTGTGAGTATTAAAGTGCTGGGGGTGTTAGTCTAACAGACCTAGTGTGGCCGTCTGTCTGCTCTGACAACCCAGGTGAGTACTCCAAGAGTTGATTTTGGCACCTGTCCACAAAGAGCCAAGTGTCCCCTAGTTTGTTATGGCGATAAAACAAGATGGTGTGTTGGCAGCAGTCAACATAGACTGCAACAGAGGGTCACCATGACCACAGCAGCTCCAGAGAGTGGAGTCCTGAAATACCTACAGATCAGAATCTTCCAACCGACAACCAGGGAAGGGCTTCCTTCACTCAGGGCCCCCTACAGCAGCAGGACCAAGACCAAGTCCCTGGGACCTAGGAGGGCTGCCTTAATGGAAGCTGGCCCAAGACATCCTCACTTCCAAGATGATCCTTGGTGATGAAAGCCAAAAGAGGAAATGTTGGGGGATAATAAGCCTTCACATGATCCCAGGTTACCCCTATTTCAACCACTTGATATACGTGAGACATCAGGCAGGACCACCTCCTTGCTCCTTAGTAATGTGCTGTGCTATTTATTCAAAAGAGATTCTACTGGGACTCAGTTCCATCTCTGAGGAGGGTCCCTGTTCCAGGCAGGGCTTGGGACATCACCAGCAGTAGGCAGGCAGCCGGGACAGCAAGTAGCTCCATGTGCTCTGAACAAGGAAATCCTTGCAGTCATGTTCAGCCTCCCACAAAGAGCTGTGTGAGTTGAGGCAAATGACTTAATCAAAGCCTAGGCTGCTTTTGCTAAGAGGGAATTGAATATCACAGTGCCACTTCTCTAGAAGGTGGTTACAATGACTCACTGATAGTGCAGGACTGGGCATGTGGGAGTTGAGTATGAGCTGTAATCACCAGGACTGTCACCACGGCCATCACCACCACCTCCATGCTGCTGGGTCCCTATAGCTCTGATTACCTGCCCATCACTACTTCTAACTTGCAAAATTCACTTGAAATTGAGCCTCCCACATACTGGCCCAAAAGCTTTATCTGCCCTGGTGTGCAGTGTGCCCGAGCAGGACATGTCCCCTTGGACATGTATGTCCCCTCTCAGGTTCCTCAGCCTGCTTGCAGGGATGGGAGAAGACAGTTCCTTCCCATGTACTCTGAATAATGAGCTAGCCTCTCGCAGAATGAGAACATGGCAGAGTACCCCTGGCCAAGTCAGACTGCCTCTGTGGACTTTCTTTCTTCAGCCACATAACCTTCTGGGTCCCTTCTAATGATTTACTTTCTTCAAACTGCTGTTGGAGAAAGAAGGGTAAGAGCAGGCTCTAAGTGTGAATGAGTGAGGGGCGAGGCCACCTGTGACACTGGTTCTCCTTGGATTCCATGCAAAAAGTCTTGCCTGGTTCTCAGGCCCACTGAACCCACAGAGTCCACAGAGGAAGCAGCTTCCCTCATATAGGCGATGGTGGACAAGGCAATGCAGGGGCTGATTGTGTCAGCCTATCTTACCACAGGCAGAAACTGTCTCTATTCTTCCCTGAATCACCAATTCTAGATCATGCCTGGAGCAGCCCGGGCTAAGGGACGGAAGCTAAGGTACCAGTGCTAACTCCAAACAAGGTCTCACTCAGATGTCCTGGGGCAACTGGCTTCCCACTCAAGGCCACACCCTAACCAAGCATTTCCTGAGTCAAGACAAAGAAAGCTGAGCCTACGTTGTCATGGAGCACTGACTTCTGGGTAAGGAAAGGACATTCACTTGGTTCTACCCACCTGGCCCTGCTCACCACCTAGGTGAGGAGAAACTCCAGAACATTGAGTATAAAAAGTAAGACTGCAGAATGCTTAGCTTCAGAGACAGGCTGGGAAACCCCAGGGGCCCATCTTAAGATCACCTAAAAAAGAGCTTGAATCCGCTGAGTGTCCCTTCAGAAGGGATCAACTTGGCCAGGGAGAAGTCTCAGTGGTTAAGAGCATTTACTACTCTTGGAAGACTTGAGTTCAAGTCTCAGCCCCAGTATTAGGCAGCTCACAACCACCTATAACTCTGATGCTCTCTTCTGGACTCTGCAGGAACCCAAACACAAGTGCACACATACACACTCACACAGACACATGAATAAAAATAAAAACAAACCTTAAAAGTCTACCACCAACAAGTTAAGAACAGTGGTACACACCTCTAGGCAGATCTCTCTGCATCTGAAATCTGCTTGCTCACATACAGAGTTCCAGGCAGCCAGAGCTACACAGTTGAGACCCTGTCTCAAAACAAACAGACTGACTGGCCCAGAACCAACAAAAATCCCTGGGTCTCCTGAGGCTTTGGCACTTCATAGCACCAGCGTTCCTGTGCTGAGAGAACGGGACAGGACTCTGCTAAGCAGCTCTTGGAGCTAATAGTTAAAAAAGGACAGTGTCCCAAATGCCACTCTCCAAAGTCCCAACAGGGAGGTAACAAGGTGAACCAAGGCTTTACTGGACACCACGTCCTGGCCAGTCTGCGGCCCCATGGTTCCATCTTGTTCCACACCAATAGTGGTTTGATTAAAATCTCCCCATAGACTCCTGTGTTTGAATGCTTGGTCTATAGGAAGTGACACTATTGGGAGGTGTTGGAGTAGGTGTGGCCTCCTGGAAGAAGTATGTCACTGTGGAGGTGGGCTTTGAGGTCTCCTATGCTCAAGCTATGCCCACATGTAGCACAGGTCTTTACCCGATGCCTGCAGATGAAGATGTAGAACTTTCAGCTTCTCCTCCAGTACCATGTCTGCCTGCATGCTGCCATGTTTCCTGCCATGACAATAATGCACTAAACCTCTGAAACTGTAAGCCAGAGCAAACTAAATGTTGTCCTTTATAAGAGTCACCATGGTCATCATGTCTTGTCACAGCTATGGAAACCTTAACTAAGACAACACCCCAAGGCTAAGGTGGCTGAGACCTTAGTTTAACATCCTTTGGGGCCCCCAAGCAAACACAAGAGGACCAGAAACTTCCTAAGATTTTCTGAAGCAGGGATCCGAGCCAAATACCCAAGCTTCAAGGAGAAAGCGGTGGGGCACTGGGAGAAGGGTCGGCATGGATAGTCCCTCAGGAAGGAAATCTGGAGTGTGCACTCGGCTAAGAGGAAAACCGTAGCCGGACTGACTTCAAGGAAGCTGAGAGGTAATCAAGTGCACCCTTGTGACTGAGCACAGAAGGCACAGTGACAGGAGGCTCAGCAGATTCTGAGCTCATCCAATGCTTTGACTCAGTCCACTGGTGAGAATGGTTCCAAGCTACACCAGAATCTGGGGAGCCAACCAGACCTTCGTCCTGAACCCAGGACACAACCTCGTGGCTGGAGTAGCACTGATCTCAGACCCTGACACACAAGGCCTTCCTGCTGGACTTTCCTGCTCCCCAGACCCCTAGCCTGAGGCGCCCAGTGAGTTGGAAGACAGCTACTATACACAGGCTTCTATGCGCCTTGTCTTCAGGGAGCTGGACAATGCCTGTCAGGGAGGCTTTTGAAGACTCACACTTGCTAGGGGAAGCCAGGAAACCACACAAGCATACACCTTCTACTGCCCAAGGCACCTCAGGTCACTGATCTTCCAAATGTCCTCAGAGCCAAGAGTTTCACAGTGACGCTCTGAGACAGTATAGCAAGTCTGCCAACACATCTGCCTCTTCCAAGTTTCTCACCAACCCATCCTAGAAGCCCAGGTGCCAACTGGGCAAGGTAACAGCTAAGTGGCTGACAGCCAAGGGGAGAAAGAAGGGGGAGCAAAGAAGCCTGGCAGGGATGGGGGTGTCCTCTGGGATTGAGACTGAGACTGAACAACAGGGGTTTAACACAGCTCCCACCTCTGCCATTTTCTAAAACTTCTATGTTCATCTAAGCCCCCGTCAGGAATGTCTGTCTCACAGAGTACAAGTAGCTTCTGAAACCCTAGTTTCAATTCCCATCACCACTGAAAACCAGACTTAGTGGAACTCACCTGTAACTCCAGTACTTAGAAGAAAAAGAATCACAAGTTCAAGGTCATCTTTGGCTACATAATGAACCTGAGATACATGAGACTATATCAAGCAAATCACAATAGATAGATAGATAGAGAGATAGATAGATAGATAGATAGATAGATAGATAGATAGATAGGATGATAGATGAATGGATGGATAGATAAATGGATGGATGGATGGATGATAGATATGATGCATGGATGATAGATAGATAGATAGATAGATAGATAGTTAGTTAGATAGGAAGGAAGGAAGGAAGGAAGGAAGGAAGGAAGGAAGGAAGGAAAGAAGATGCTACCCTGGAAAGATAATAACAAGGAAGTATAAGTCCTCAAGACCCTAACCTCAAAGCCCCAGGATGACAGGCAGGACATGGAAGCAGGTAACCACAGGTCATGAAAGCCAGATGCCAAAACACAAGCCTAGGAAAAAAGACAATGTTGAGACTTGTGGGGCGCCGCCCACACATTCCCACGCTTCCGTCATTACAAGGTGGCGCTGATATCCGGCTGTGGGGCGCCGCCCACACATTCCCACGCATTCGCCATTACAAGATGGCGCTGATATCTGGCTGGAGTTAGCAGTAAACAAGCCATGTGCGCACAGGCTGGGTAACTTCCGCTTCATGAGTTCCGCCTCTTCCCGTGGCGTCATAGGGCCTGCTGAGTCTCAACCAATCAGGGGGCTCCGCGTCCAAGGCAAGGACTGATCCTTTTATAGGGGATGGGCTGGATAGCTCCTCTCTTCTTTCTCTTCTGCCTCTCTCTCTCTCTCTCTTCCCCTTTTCTTCCTCTCTTCCCCTCGTGGTTTTCGGCCGTCTCGTGGAGCTTGTTCGTCTTGTTCGTCTCCTTGGATCTCTTGGTTTTCCCCGTCCTTTTCGTTACATGAAGCAAGTACCGGTTTTTCCAGATTAATAAAGTTTACCGCAGAAGGATTCTATTTTGTGTGCCGCGTCGTTCTTGCAGGCGAGACGGTTGCGCGGGACATCTGGTGCCTCAAACCCGGGAAATTCGACCACTCCATCGTCTGCACCACAGAATTCAGAACTGCGGGGAGATTAGTTCGGCAAGGTATGTCTGATCCTGGATCTTTCTTTAATTTGGTTTAAATCCTCCACGGCCGTGTGAAGGGTCCGTAGAGGCTCCGGTCTTCGTCAGTGCAGTTTTTATTCTCTTCCTCTTAATTTCCTCTGTGTCCAACGGGGCTGGTGTTAATTTTGTGCTTAAGTCGGACGTAGATAAGCAGAGGCACCCCTGCGTTCCATAAGTCTTTGTAGATAAAAAAAGCGAGAACGCGCTGAGACTTGCCTTTCAGTTTCGCCTTGGGCCGCCACGCGAATAAGCCGCGGGCATTACATCGCTGTGATGGGCTCTTCACACTCGACCATTACAGCCCTGCAGTCAATTCTTAAGCAGAGAGATTTAGAATTGCCCACCCGCATCTTGCAGCGTTTTGTAAGAGAGGTTGAGCGAACGGCCCCTTGGTTTGCGGTTTCGGGGTCTCTCTCACCAGCCTCATGGAACAGATTGGGTAGAGAATTAAACTGTGCACAGAATGCCGGAAACCTCGGGCCCGGAACCATGGCTATTTGGACGATGGTACAAAATTGTTTAAGAGATGAGAGTTGTAGGCCCGCCGTCGCTGCGGGGCAAGAGGTATTGAGTGAAGCGCAGGATAGGCTATCAGAAGCCGAACAGAGTGAGAGAATGGGCGCGCGCAGGAAAAGGTATTATCCCCCTAAGGAAAAAGGACCTCCAGAAACGCGGTATAGCGGGAGAGTAGCTACCCACGAACCTTCAGATTATTATTCCCTTATGCCCTCTGATGTTAGGAGAAGGGGAGTCAGTTTGTACCCTGTAGAAGACTTCGAGGCTCTAGACATTGATAGCCCCGAGACTTCAGATGATGATTATGAGCGAGAAGGCTTAGACCCAGAAGAGGAGGCAGGGGTAGATGAAGGAGCAGCTAGTTATGAGGAAAAAGGATATTATCCTGAGGAGCAGTATAGGCCCACGCGCTTGTCCCCAGTTGTCCCCACAGCGCCCCCTTTACCGGTGGCCCCTCCTCCATACGCGGCACGCACGCCTGTAAAATCCTTCTCGTTCCTCCCGGAAAGGGTGAGAAGACAGATGTGTCTCGCTTTCCCTGTGTTTGAGACAGCTGAGGGTGGCCGCGTTCATGCCCCCGTAGAATATAGTCAGATAAAAGAATTGGCAGAGTCAGTCAGAAAATATGGGATAACCGCCAATTTTACCATCGCTCAGCTTGATAGATTGGCTACCTCTGCCCTAACTCCCTCCGATTGGCAGACAATCGCCAAGGCTGCTCTACCGAGCATGGGACAGTATATGGAGTGGAAAGCTCTTTGGTATGAGGCTGCCCAAACCCAAGCAAGAGCCAATGCTACAGCGTTGACTCCTGAACAACAAGAATGGACATTTGATCTGTTGACGGGCCAAGGTCGCTATGCGGCAGATCAGACAGCTTATCATTGGGGCGCCTATGCCCAAGTGTCAAGCACAGCCATTAAGGCCTGGAAGGCACTTTCAAAAAAGGGAGGGGCCGATAATCAGCTTACAAAAATCATTCAGGGACCCCAGGAGCCTTTTTCAGATTTTGTAGCCCGCATGACCGAGGCGGCAGGTCGGATCTTCGGGGATCCCGAGCAGGCCGCCCCTCTTATTGAACAGCTTATTTTTGAGCAGGCCACCCAAGAATGCCGAGCCGCTATCGCCCCTAGAAAGGGCAAAGGTCTTCAAGACTGGCTTCGAGTCTGTAGGGAACTGGGAGGGCCACTTACTAATGCAGGTCTCGCGGCAGCCATTTTGCAGTCCCAGAGGGGCCCGCCACGAGCCCCTGATAGACGGGTCTGTTTTAGATGTGGAAGATCTGGACACTTAAAAAAGGATTGTCGGATGGTCTCTAGGGACCTTCCGACCCTTTGCACAAGATGTGGCAAGGGGTACCATAAAGCTGAACATTGCCGCTCTGTTAGGGACCTCAGAGGCCGGCTCCTTCCCCCGTTAGAGAGTCAGACTGCCCAGACCAATGAGATGCCAAAAAACGGGTCACTGGGCCCCCGTTCCCAGGGCCCGCAAAGATATGGGAGCAAATTTTCCAAACCCCTAGGGGAGAGCAAGGTGAGCACACAGACAGGCCAACAAGAATGGACCTGCGTGCCTCCTCCTCACTGGTATTAATGCCTCAGATGGGCGTTCAGCCCATCCCTGTAGGAGCGGTCACCTTGCCTTCGGGGACCCTAGGACTGATCCTCGGACGGGGGTCCCTTACAGCGCAGGGATTAATCATCCACCCAGGCATAGTAGACAGTGACCACTCCTCCGAAATACAGGTACTGTGCTCCAGCCCAACCGGCATATTCTCTGTAACTCAGGGTGACAGGATTGCACAGTTATTGCTCCTCCCTGATAGCTCTAATAGAAAGACTAAGGAAAAGGCAGAAAAACAGATGGGCTCCTCTGGGACCGACTTAGCTTATTTAGCGGTATCTTTGAATACCAGGCCTAGGCTTAACTTGTGGGTTAATGAGAAGAGATTTCAGGGTATCCTTGACACAGGGGCTGATAAGAGTATTATATCCACTCATTGGTGGCCCAAAAATTGGCCGGTTGTAGAGTCATCACACTCCTTACAAGGATTGGGTTATAAGTCCTGCCCCACCATTAGTGCAGCCTCGCTCACCTGGAAAACCCCTGAAGGCCAATGTGGGCAGTTTGTCCCCTATGTACTTCCTCTTCCGGTTAACTTATGGGGGAGAGATATAATGCAACAGATGGGGCTAGTTCTGTCCAATAAATATTCGGCACAGGCTTATGATATTATGGGTAAGATGGGATATAAAGAGGGAAAAGGCTTAGGACGCTACGAACAAGGACCCCTAGAGCCTGCCTCGCCTAACCCTAACAAAGAAAGGCAGGGTCTGGGTTTTTCCTAAGCGCCATTGAGGCAGCACGGCCCATACCTTGGAAAACGGAGGAGCCAGTATGGGTTCCTCAATGGCCGCTTACCTCCGAAAAGTTAGAAGCTGTTACCCAATTAGTTAAAGAACAACTACAATTGGGTCATATAGAATCCTCAACCTCCCCTTGGAATACCCCCATTTTTGTGATTAAAAAGAAATCGGGAAAGTGGCGATTGTTGCATGACTTGAGAGCCATTAATAAACAAATGCATTTGCTTGGCCCTGTACAACGCGGTCTACCGGTTCTCACGGCGCTCCCAAAACATTGGCCTTTAATGATAATAGATATTAGAGATTGTTTCTTTTCCATACCTTTACATTCTCAAGATAGGCCCAGGTTCGCCTTTACCCTTCCTTCTATTAATCATGCAGAACCCGACAGGAGGTTTCAATGGAAAGTCCTGCCTCAGGGCATGGCTAACAGTCCGACTATATGTCAGTTATATGTTTACCAAGCCCTTATTCCTGTTAAAAGACATTTTCCATCATTAACCTGGGTTCTTTATACAGATGACATCCTAGTATGTGACAAAGATTTGTCAATCTTAACAGAGGCTTTTCCCCTATTGCAGCAAGCGTTAGAAAATATGGGCTTACGTATCGCCACGGAAAAAGTTCAGATTTCTGATACTAGTCAATTCCTAGGGTCTGTGGTATTCCCTGATAGGATTGTCCCTCAAAAGCTTGAGATAAGAAGGGATCACCTCCACACTCTTAATGATTTTCAAAAATTACTGGGAGACATTAATTGGCTTAGACCTTTTCTTAAGATTCCTTCTGCTGAACTTAAACCCTTATTCGATGTTTTAGAAGGGGATCCGCATGTTTCCTCACCTAGAAGTTTGACCCCGCAAGCAGAAAGAGCGTTACAGTTGGTAGAAGAAGCTATACAGGATGCACAATTGGTTCGCATGGATTATGATAAACCTTTCTCATTATGTGTTTTTAAAACAAACCGGCTCCCTACTGCAGTGCTTTGGCAGCAAGGGCCCTTATTATGGGTGCATCCTAATGCCTCGCCAGCTAAAATAATTGACTGGTATCCAGATGCTGTGGCGCAATTAGCGCTGAGGGGGCTAAAATCTGCCATCACGCATTTTGGCAGTGAGCCACAGCTGTTAATTGTTCCCTATAATGCCATGCAGGTTTCCACTCTTGCTGCCACTTCAAATGATTGGGCTATCTTAGTCACTTCCTTTTCAGGAAAAATAGATAATCATTACCCAAAACACCCAATTTTACAGTTTGCTTTGACTCAACCTGTAGTTTTCCCCAAAGTAACGTCCTGTAGTCCCCTAAAAGAAGGGTTAGTTATTTATACTGACGGTTCCAAAACTGGGCTGGGGGCTTTTGTGGTTAACGGTCAGGTCTACTCGAGGCAATATGCAGAAACTTCCCCACAGGTGGTAGAATGTTTAGTGGTTCTTGAGGTTTTACAACGTTTTTCAGAGCCTATAAATATAGTGTCTGATTCATCTTATGTTAATGCTGTCAATTTGCTTGAGGCGGCTGGCATTATTAAACCGTCTAGCAGAGTTGCCTCAATTTTTGCGCAAATTCAAAATTGCCTTCTAGCCAGAAGATCGCCCTTTTATATTACTCACATTAGAGCTCATTCTGGATTGCCAGGACCTATGGCTAAAGGCAATGATTTGGCAGACAGGGCTACAAAAATAATTGCTATAGCCATGTCTTCGCCGCTAGAGGCTGCTAAAAGTTTTCACAAAAACTTTCATGTAACTTCCGAAACTTTGCGGCGCCGCTTTTCCATTTCCAGAAAACAGGCTCGCGATATTGTTGTCAATTGCCAAAATTGCAGTCAGTTTCTGCCTGCGCCCCACTCGGGGGTTAATCCTCGGGGCATCCAGCCTCTTCAAATATGGCAAATGGACGTTACCCATGTCCCCGCCTTTGGTAAGCTGCAATATGTACATGTATCCATTGATACCTGTTCAGGAATAATTGTAGCCACTCCCTTATCTGGAGAAAAGGCCTCACATGCCATCCAACATTGCTTGGAGGCTTGGAGTGCCTGGGGTAAGCCAAAGTTCTTAAAGACAGACAACGGGCCGGCTTTTACCTCACAAAAATTTCAACAATTTTGTAGCCAGATGGCTGTGACTCATCTTACAGGTTTGCCGTATAATCCACAAGGACAAGGTATTGTGGAACGTGCTCACCGCACTCTTAAATCATATCTAATAAAACAGAAAGGTGGGATTATGCAGGCTTTGCCCCCTGTGCCTAGGACAGCAGTATCCATGGCACTGTTCACCTTAAACTTTTTAAATCTTGATGACCATGGCCATACGGCAGCTAAAAGGCATTGCCTACCCATAGATAAACCAAAAGAGATGGTAAAATGGAAAGATGTCATAACTAATGAATGGAAAGGACCGGATCTTGTGTTGATAAGATCCAGGGGAGCTGTTTGTGTTTTTCCTCAGGATAAAAATAATCCTTTCTGGGTTCCCGAGAGGCTCACGCGAAAAACGGCAGAGACTCCTGATGACAGCCCTGCTCCTGACGCGGTGGAACCAGAGAGCCAGAGAAGAGACGAGATGGGCGATTCTGTCGGCATTCCTGAAACCAATTCCAGTGGAACTTGATGCTACAGTCTCCCCTAACCTTTTCACCCCCAATACTAACTTGGGTGGGGGTGGGACTCTTGGGAGCAATCCTTTGCTGCGGACTTGCGTTGCTTCTCTGGCTGGTTTGTAAGCTCGAGGCCCAAACAAAAAAGAGACAAGGTGGTTACTGCCCAAGTGCCTGTCGCTCTAGAACATGCAGCATCAGCCGATATCTGTTTGTCTTTGCTTAAGCAGTAGGTCGCCGGCCAGACAGCTCTTGCACTCCTAGAACTTCGGTTCATTGCACAGGATTAGAGTGTCTGGTTTGAGCAGCCCATGAGGGATGCCGAGCTTAGCATCGCACTGAGAAACCCCTGGTCGCGGGGTATTCTCCGGGAGATAAGCCATTTGTATGAGGGTTTCCTGCCCCAGTGTCCCTCCCTCAGAAAAACGGCAGAGTGACAGGTCAGGTGTACTGCGGGCTACAAAAGGCCTAGCGGTTACTCCTGTACATGGTCTTTATACACCTTAATGAGGATTTGACCTCTATCTCCGCCCTCCTAACATGGGTGTCCTACTTTGCTTAAAGTATAAAAGATAGGGGGAGATGTGGGGCGCCGCCCACACATTCCCACGCTTCCGTCATTACAAGGTGGCGCTGATATCCGGCTGTGGGGCGCCGCCCACACATTCCCACGCATTCGCCATTACAAGATGGCGCTGATATCTGGCTGGAGTTAGCAGTAAACAAGCCATGTGCGCACAGGCTGGGTAACTTCCGCTTCATGAGTTCCGCCTCTTCCCGTGGCGTCATAGGGCCTGCTGAGTCTCAACCAATCAGGGGGCTCCGCGTCCAAGGCAAGGACTGATCCTTTTATAGGGGATGGGCTGGATAGCTCCTCTCTTCTTTCTCTTCTGCCTCTCTCTCTCTCTCTCTTCCCCTTTTCTTCCTCTCTTCCCCTCGTGGTTTTCGGCCGTCTCGTGGAGCTTGTTCGTCTTGTTCGTCTCCTTGGATCTCTTGGTTTTCCCCGTCCTTTTCGTTACATGAAGCAAGTACCGGTTTTTCCAGATTAATAAAGTTTACCGCAGAAGGATTCTATTTTGTGTGCCGCGTCGTTCTTGCAGGCGAGACGGTTGCGCGGGACAGAGACTGACTTCCATCCTCCCTCAGAGAACCTACCACAGAGGCAGGAAGCTGGGCTCTGGCTTTACCTGTCACCTGCAAGGAACAATGAAACCCGGGCAAAGCCTCTTCCAGGCCTCAACAGGACATGGGATACAGTATTTGGATGGGGGCTATGAGGGGGCTATGAGCTTATCTTCAGTATGTTTGTATGTATGTATGTATTTATATTTTATGTGCATTGGTATTTTGCCTGCATGTATATCTGTGTGAAGGTATCGGATCCCCTGGAACTGGAGTTACAGACAGTTGTGAGCTGCTGTGTAGGTGCTGGGATTTGAACTCAGGTCCTCTGGAAGAACAGTCAAAGCTCTTACACCACTGAACCATCTCTCCAGCTCCATTATCTCCAGTTTTAAAATGGTCACAGATAGATAGATGTCAGCTGCCTGGACAGGGTTAATATGAACATATGCTTATTAACAAAAACATCAAACCCAGGATACAGGTTCATGCCACCAGGGAAGCCAATGGGTTTCCAGAGAGTAATGCTCCTGGAGCTCACCTCCATTGCGCCATTGCCTTAAAATAGAACTCTAAAGTCAGCATACTTCAAGAACTAGCTTCGAAAGCAGACACTCTGGAAACACCTGCTGTGCTCACCCGAACCTTTCAGGTCTTTTCAGGAACCCCAGATGCCCTTCACTTCCCCGACAGCCATTTCATCTCAAGGGCTGTGAGCCCAAAATGCAAGCCTATCTGGAAACACTGACAATGTGCCCAGCCCAACCCACAGTACTATAGACGTCTCTCGTGCTTTAGAGGGACCAGGACACATTAAATCACAGTCGCAGGACCAGGATGGTAAACCCAAAGTTGGACTTGGTCTTCAACCAGGGGTTTCTATGGAGAAAGGCTGAGGGGAGGGTTCCCCAGTCAGGCATCCCTGGGTGCCAAAGTAACCCTACCACTCAGTGCCAAGCAACCTTGGTAGAGCAGCAGTAGACAGGCCCAAGTACAAGCATCAAAGGTGTAGTTCTTAATTTTCAAAATAAATGTATAAAGCCAGGAGTGGTGGTGCACACCTTTAATCTCAGTACTCAGGAAGCAGAGGCAAGTGGATCTCTGAGTTGGAGGCCAGCCTGGTCTACAGAGTGAGTCCCAGGACAGCCAGGGCTACAGAGCAACCCTGTCTCAAAACAAAACAAAAATAATAAATAAGTAAATATTTACACACACAAATACACAAACACAAATAAGATAAAGTTACGCATGTATTTAATCAGAGTATAAGCTGACTGTCATTAACTGTTAAACATTTTATTCCATTACACCTTAACTTGTTTATATGCACCTGTATGTGGAGGTCTGAGGACAACTTCCAGCAACCGGTTCTTCTCTTCCATTATGTGGGTTCCAGGCTCTGAACTCAAGTCCTCTTTATTGCTACGCCATCTCACCAGCCCCGCATTGCTTAAGGTAAATTTTAAGAGAGTAGGAGTGTCACCCTGGTCTGGTATGCACAAAGTCCAAGCCAGAGCCCATTCCTGTAGATTTTCCTGAAGCTGTTGTATTTTAATGTTAATTCCACTTCCCCAAGAAGGGCTGCCTAGTCGAGTGACTCTAACTGACCCTTCCCATTTTAATTAGTAAAATAAAGGAAAGCCAGTGACTGGGCGGGGCAAGGGAAGTAAAGAGGGCTGAGAGCTCTAAGGAGGTCAGAGGATGGAGGGTGAAGGTCGTCCTGGCAACAGTTTCCCAAGGACCAGCTAGACCTAGGTGATATTAATTGGTGTTAAATAGCTATGAACATTAAGGATTTTATAGGCCTAGCATCTTATATGAAGGGCAGTTTGTATCTTTGTCTATGTGATGTAATCTTGTTGTGTAGAGGGTTTGTGGATTGGGAGTTGAACATACAAACCTGTATGAAAAGCTATCAGCCTGTAGAGTTGTGTTTGTGTGGAATTTGGGGGTACAGAAATACCCCGGGACAGAGGCGGAGAACAGGTGGTAGTAAACTGCCAAAGGAAGGGAGTTGCATGGACAAGTTGAGCCGTGGTGGCTCGGACCAGGCTCCAGAGGTGCGTGCGACTCCGTATCAGGGTTGGGCCTGAGGAATGAGACCTCAGGGCCGGTAAAGAGATAAACCAATTTTTATTTTTTTAATATTTGCTGCAACACATTCCCAGAACCACACAACAGTTTGTTAACGGTGGTGGCGAGCTGGGGGTGATCCAGAGATACAGGTGTGGGTGAGTGAGCTCAGGGCCTCATGTGCACAGCCACCTCTAGTCCTGTCCATAGTCACCCAAAGGGCAGGAAACGAATCCGGGCCCAGTTCCCGCCTCCAGGAAAACACATTCGTGTGCCACCTCATCCCAGCTCCCAGAGTGGAGTCTGGAAAAGCACTTCTGGGTTCCTGGAAAGAAAGGCCTTTCGGAAATATCCAGAACTGGACTGGAAGGTGCCATTATGTACTATCTGGAGGATGTCTGTGGTGCTTGAAGGAACCACTCCCCCAGAGTCAGGGCTTCAGCCAGAAACAACAGAGGAGCCGCTGGCAGCCAGCGAGACACAAAGGGGTCTGTTCTTTGGCTAGCATGGCAGATCAGGGCAGGGCCCCATTTCCTAGGCTAGCATTGGACTGAGAGGGATTAAAAGTTCCACTTTTTCTCCACCCCCAAAATACAAGCTGTTCAGCCTCTCTATGTGGGACATGAGAAGAGAGGACCTGACCCTCACAACCCCCCCATCCGAAAGGGAAGGGGTCTCATGTCCTTACAAGGGAGACAAGATACATTAAGAAGGAGGTCATTTACCTCCAGGTTCTGTCCCCTGTGGCATTTTTCCTACAAAGGATTGAAAAAGGGAACCCAACACCATCTTTCTCCCATCATATCCACCTCTGCAGATGGCTTTAAAAGAACATTTTAAAAGGGCAACTTTCCCTGCAAGAGTCCATATCTATATTTGATGTCTGTCTCTTTTGAGACTCTTCTTTGAGAACCCCACACTCACGCTTTCAGGTGAACCTTACTTTCTTCTGAGCACCTTTCTCTCCCTTTACCCTTGTGACTAAGCCTATACTAAAGTATCTTTCTTCAGAAGAGGGGTGTGGCAGCTCACACCTGTAACATGCCTATAATTCTAGCATTCAGGAGACTGAAGCAGAATTGTTGAGCATTTGTGGCCAGAGTGGGCTACACAGTGAGTTCCAGGTCATTCTGAGCTACAGAGCAAAAGCCTATCTCAAACAACTAAAATAAATAAGTCTTCGGGGCCCTATAAGCTGTAGCTTAGCAACACAGTCCTGAGCCTGCAACCCTACTCCAGACAGCCCTACAGAACCCAACCCCCAAGCAGCAGTCGCAAGGTAGGTAAAGAGGCACTCGCCCCAACTGACTGCCTTTCCACCCAGAACCAACAGCTGGAGCCTCTGGTTTAGACCCTCTGAGGCCCTCTGATGTTCAGTGCTGGGGCTCAATAAATGGCACTGTCCTCTGGCAGGAGCTATTTTCTCAGCCTGGTCCAGAAACTTCCAGTTTCTGGCAAAAGCCAGCCTAGGCCTCAACTTTCCCCTATACCTTTCTGAACATCACTCTCCAAGCAAGTATGAACACCTGCAGCCAAAATAGTCCTGCTACTCGGGGCAAAGCCTGTCTGGTCCCAGGTAGCCATAAACAAAGGGCAGGGCAGGTGAGGAAAAGAAGCAGCTGGAAGGGAGTTGCTGAACCCCAGAGCAGGGAAGCTACTCCCTAAAAGCTGGAGTCAAGGCTAAGAGCTGCTTGGAGGTGTGCAGTGTGACCACTGGCATTCTCCACTCTCTCCAGCTAAGAAAAGTAACTTCAGACGTGTCCACGTCAGCCAGAATCCGTCAGCCTAAGAGACCCTCCAAAGACTTTGGCCAAAACTCCCCCTAAAATTCAAGTTGTGTCCAGACCTTGGTTAAAGTCACCTAACTTTTCTGAGCCCCGTTTTCTCTACCCTAAAATGGAGATTAGTCTTCACAAGTTTGCTCATCGTCATGAATGGCAAGAAATCCCATCATGATTAATACAAGAATATAAATGTGAAAAGCCATGAATCATAAAATGAGCCCTTGATTACATACTACCCTGAGGTATTCACTCACACTTAAGACTCGGCTACATCATAAGCCCCTACACAGCAGAGGGTTTGTCTGTACTGATGGCTAAAAGTCAGAATTCTGAGGTTAATCCGCCTAGTTTTGTTCATAACTCAGCTTAGCTGCTCAGCTCCTGGGCAACCTTCTTCTCCGTGTTTCAATCCCCTTCTAGTGCCTTCCCTGAAGAGGCGTGCAGACTGAAGTCATCTCGGTCTGTTAACCCTTAATAACTGCGAGCTGTTGGTCTCTTTACTTACTTACTGTTAATAAAAAAACTAGTTGGTTGACTGATGCAAAGCAGACAGCTCTCCTGGCCAGTCCACCTTCGAGAATCTTCTCATCCCTCCCCAGGAGGTGGACAGTATTTATATTTCTCTCTCAGTACCTGGGGCTTATGAAATACTTTAAACCAAAAATAACACCTGGGTCTTCGTGTCCACCCCTTTCTCTGTGGGCCTAGGAGCATGTTACACACTGTGACCCTAAATCCAGGTCATTCCAGGAAAAGTAACCACCCTACATCTCTGTCCCCTGTTGCTAGGAATGCTAAGGGAAGCCACTAAGTGTGTCTGACCGACAGGCTGGCATGCAAGGGTTCCTCCCCCCTAGAACTTTTGGGACACAATCTTGGAGATGACTCTGATCCATCCCAGTGGATAGCAAATCATAGCCCCACAAGAGGACCATGGTAGCCAAGGACCAAGCAGACAGTTTCCAGGGGAACAGCATCCTCCGCAACTCCACCCAGTTCTCATCCTCACTGCCTTTTATTCTCCTCCCACCTCTATAGTGGGCTAAGTCACCTACCCACTATTGCTAGGCAACTTCCCCAGGAGGTGGGGCTGCCTCCCCAGCCCACGCGTGCCCTTGGACCCCAAGGAAAGCCACTCTTGCCTGCTGACCCTGGGGACTGCAGAAGGCGAGACGTGACCACAACAGGGTTTGTATTTGAACGTCCCCAGGACTCTCTCACAAGGTTGGGACTTGGGAAAATAAGAAAATCCACCTTTCCTCTCCAGCCCTGTTCTGGCGTTTATGTTTATCATTCTCAGGCAGTCTCCAAGAGGCCAATCAGACGACTCGCTTCTCTTCCTGATGACTCTTCAGCTCTGCTCCTACCACAGTGAATGGTCCTAAATCCCAGTCCAGGAGCAGACAGTGAACAAGAAGAAATGGAGTGGGGGGGGAAAGAGCATAGGAGAGCTGTTACCAAAGACAGGGCCGGCAGCTACCGTCTGAACTCCTGTGACAGTGTTCACATTTGGGAGATGGGATGACAGGCAGCTGTCAGCTTCTTCTTTACATTACTAGTCTTTTCTTGGGTTTTTCAGTTGAGACGTAATTCTCATAACATCAATGTCACCATGTTCGCAATGTGCAATCCAGTAATTTTGAATCCACTCACGAGGCCATGCAACCCCCACCACAGTCTAATTCCAGAACATGTCCACCCCTGGGGTTTTATTTGTATACATCCATCTTTGCTTAATGCTCCTATGCATGCAGACTATGTTATAAGGGGTACAGCATAGCAAACAGCAGAGGGGGGTGGGACCACCCGCTTCGGATCCTGAAGCCACTGTCACTTTGACCTTGAGATCCTGAAAAGGTCAGACAGTTCTCCACCCGGGAAACATGGCAGGGACATACATGCACACAGGCCCTCAGGATACCTTCTGGAAGCTGTATGCGCTCTATACATACTCCTAGTGCTCTACCCACCAAAGTCCTGTGAAATAACCCCCAGTCAGTGGGAAGCCTTGAAAGAAGGCCTGAGAGTAGAACTCTTTGTCCCCCTCACCGTCACATGCAGCTGTAGAACCTGACAGCACATTATTACTTCGACAGGGTCTCACTGTGTGGACGGCGTGGAACTAAAGATATAGACCAGGTAGACAATGCACCTGCTCTGTCTCCTAAGTGCTACCATTAAAGAAGGGGGTGCACCCCACATCTAGTCCTGACAGTATTTTTGCTGGATAAATGGGCCCAGCTCACAGGACTGCTCCTGTAGAGATGTGAGGCCATTGGCCATATCCAGAGGAGAAAGGTAAGGCCAGTAGAGCAGGCAATCCTTGGCTGCACGTCAGCCTGTGGAGCACTGGGGCTGACTGGCTGGGAGGATCCCAACAGTACCTAAGGTATGAGCCTTAGGAGCATGACCAGTGACCTGCTTGGACAGCCTAGCTTAGGCATCACTCTCAGGAAGTAAAGGACCAGGGGCCTGATAGATACAGCTGGTAGAATACCTGCCCACCATGCATGAGAACACCGAGTTCAATTCCCAGCACCACAGTGTGTGCTGTTACACATCGGTACTCCCAGCACTTACGATGTAGAGGCAGGAGGTCATTGTCATGACCCACAAGACAGAGTACTCCAGGTTTTCAGTTAACACCCTGTAACTGGCCCCAGTAGTCATCTCAGTAACTCAGTGACATTAGGTCTGAACTCTCTCCAGGAGCCACATAGCAGAACACCCATGGCTAGGTCATATCTCAGGCTAGGGCTACCCCATCTCAGCTCTAACCCATAAAATGTACATCTTGTATGACAAACCCTTAAGACCAGTTTCTAGTCTGTGGCCATCAGCAAGGTGCCCAGTGCCAGGCCTTTCTAGAGGGGACCTCCCTAAGCCATCCTCAGAGAAGAGAGATTCTTCCAGAGGACACTGACCACACACCCTTCGGGAGCTTGTCAGCCTCTTCTTCCCTCAAACTCACCCTCCAGTGTCCCTCATCTTAGAAGATCTGGTTGTCAGGACACAAGCTAGGCCTTCTCATACCTGCCTGGTCTGGGACCAGCTGGCATCTGTGGTCTGATGGCTCAACCCTGCCCTGCCCAACTTCAGGCTTTGTCCATTGCTGAACCAGTTGGGGGAGAAGTCACCTGTTCCCTGCCTACCCATGTGGAGCAGGATTTGAAGAGGAAGGAGCTCCATCAAGTTTTAGAATGAGTGAGCTTGGGGAAGTTGCTGAGAGGTGTGAGGGGAGGGCAAGTTCCTGGGCTAAATGGTTCTTAAAGGACATTCCACAGGCTGGAGAGATGGCTCAGGATTTAAGAGCACTGATTGCTCTTCCAGAGGTCCTGACTTCCCGGCAACCACATGGTGGCTCACAACCATCTGCATGTAACAGGATCTGATACTGTGTTCTGGCGCTTCTGAAAACAGAGCTATAGTGTACTCATATAAATAAAATAAAATTTTTTTTTTTTTGAAAAAAGGACATTCACTCTTGGTATGTCAAGTTTCTTGCAACTATGATACAATGACACAAGTTTTAAGTACTTGGCTTCTGATTAGGGTTTTTTATTTTTATTTTTTGGTTGGGTTTTTTTTTCGGGGGGAGGGTCAGGGGGACTTTGAGACAGGGTCCCAAGCTGGCCTAGAATTCACTATGTAGATCTAAGATGTCACAGCTAATCAGTGAGGAAGCCAACATTTAGACCCCCTACCCCACCCCAGCACACTCAGTGCATATTCATCTGCAGAAGCTGGAACCAGAATGCAGGCCTAGGATTGGGTCTTTATCTAGAACAAAGAGCATCTATGTCCCCAAGCAGCAGCCTCAGTCAGTCCTATCAATGTGCTCAGCATCAGAAATTCAGGAAAGAACAGGGCAGCCTGGGCTCTTGGCCCCAAAGACACTGCCACAGGCATGGCAGTCAGAAGGACAGACAAAGAGGAAGAAGTCTGAGGATGGAAGAGCCAAGTAAGTCTTTGCTCTTTCTAATTTCACCTCTGCCAGGAACCATCCTGGTTTGGGATGTCTAATCCTTCCCATGCAAGCCCTTTTCTTTCAGGAATTATGGGTAAGCTCCCATGAGACTGCCCAGCTGCCCAGAAACCAGTGTAGATGAGGTGGCCTATCTTGCTGAAACCCAGCCTATCACTGGTGCAGAATCAGGATCTGAGTCCTATCCACAGCCATTTTCATTCACCTGCCAACAGCTAGTGAATACTCAACAAATATTGATTAAGTGTCTCATTACAAAAAGCCCCAAGGCTGACTGACACCTGTGGAAATACAGTCACCCAGAATATCCAAGACCAGACAGAAGAGAACGTAATTCACCAGCAAAAGCACCACCCTACATCTCAAGCTGAAGCTGCATCACCTAGGAGACTGCAGAGATGGCTCAGTGGTTAAGAGCTCTGGCTGCTCTCCCAAAGGACCCAAGTCCACTTCCCAGCACCCACATGGCAGCTCATAACTGTCTGAAACTCCAGTTCCAAGGGACCAAACACCCTCACACAGACATACAGGCAAAACACCGATGCACATTAAAAAAAAAAAAAAAAAAAAAAAAAAAAAAATCTGCATCAGTTGGTTTTGTACAAGTATGGAGCCTGAGCCGAAGCTGAAAGGACCTGGCCCAAGGTCACAGTGAAAGAGGACAGTTCAAGGATGTGACATACACCTGTGCTAGTACACTCAAGGGTGTGGCAAAAACTTGGAGAGGGAACCCACAGAGAGACGCCTTCGGTCATCATGAAAAGAACTGTCTCGGGAAAGAAAGTTGACTTCAGGCCTGATCCTGGACAGGTTGATCCAAGCGATCTCCTCCAGGCCACAGGTTCTGTACCATAACCTTACTTTGCATTTGGAGGTATGTGGATGAGCCCCAAGAACTCTGCCGCAAAGCGTTCTTTGGAGAAGGGATAAGCATAGCCACCCTACACCACTTTGGCTCCTTGAGTCATGCCTCCTGCCTGCTCAAGCTTCTACCTGAATCCACCCCACCATTTCAGAGGAGCGGGTAAGAGCTGAGGAATGTGGGGCTGGGGGAGGGGGATAGGGCAGAAATGCATCCACAGATTAGGAAACAACAGCGGGAACTGCTCTGTCCCACTTCCAACACCCAGAACTCAGTCTGGCTCATAGTCAGTATTCACGGTGCATTTGAAAAATCATAGCTAAAAAAGGCTCAGAGCTGGGGAGATAGCCCAGTCATGAAGGGGCTTTCTGCACAAGTATTAAGTACCTAAATTCAATCTCTAGTGCCCACATAAGAAGTTGGGTACAGCGGCTCATGCCTGTAAGCTCAGCACTGGCTGAGACAGAGAGACAGGCAAATCCCTGATGTTTGCTGGCCAGCCATACTAGCTGAACCAAGAGCTCCAGGTTTGGGGGGGGGGGAGAGAGGAAAGGAGGGAGGGGGAGGGGGGACCCTGTTTTAAAAAACAAAGTGGAGAGCTGGCCAGGTATGGAGGCAGAGACACATGGTGTCTCTGAGTTCAAAGCCAGTCTGTTCAATATTGCAGAGTTCCAGGCCATCCAGGGCAGGACACAGAATGACTCTACTCAGTAAAGAGTGACTCAGGAAGTCACCAAGCATCAATCTCTAGCCACCACACAGCCCACCCCCACCCCCCCCACACACACAGAGGCGAGGGAAGTAAGTGACTTGCCCCCAGTGCCACAAACGGCTATGGTACACCAGGAAAGCAGGTTGTGTCCTTTGGCTCCCTCTGCACCAGCCACCTCAATTCTCCCCCCCCCCTCCCCGCCTCCTCTGGCACTCGTGGGTGGTGCTAGGTGGTGGTCCCATATAATACACGCCCCACTTCCTGTCAGCAGGAAGAATAGCAAACCATGCACGGTGCTGCTTTGAGCCTTAAGAAATGCCCCTATCATTCTGCTAAGCTTAAGTACTACGCAGTGGGGAACTTATGCTCACAGAAGGCAGTAAGAATGAACGGCCAGGGCCACAACCTTGGACCAGGGTTTCCAGTCAAAAGCAGAGGGCCTTCTGACAGGCTCTATTAACCTAAGCAAACGTGGATTCCCTGAGTCCAAAACCCACTGGCTTGGGATGCAAGACTTAGTTCTCCATTCTTCCTCCTGATGCTTCCAGTGCGCTGTACACCAGCCCTCAGCCCAGGCTACTTCTCTCTTATCTGGTCTACACTCATCCTCACATGTGTCTAGCTCACAGGGCTGCTGGGATCTCCAAGGTAAAATGGGTACCATACTGCCACACATTTGCCACACATTAGCCAACATTAGCCTACATATGTTACATGTGCCCAGAGATGACAGACCATGTTCCCCTGATGCCTGTTCCTACAAGTGTTCTGGGAAGCTATCCTTTCCTCTTCAACTCTATTGAATATGTTTGTTCAGCCATTCATTTTTCTATACTGAATGAGTACATAGGCCCAAGGTTCAGTATCTGGACACTGGCCTGGCCCTTCAATAGCTCCAAATAGATGGAGCTTTGTGTCCTCTCTTCCAGGTGGGCTCCTGGAACAGACTTCTATTCTCTATGGAAGATCTCAAGATTTCCACCATTGTGATCCACCCCCCCCCACCCCCGTCCAACTATCTAAGATCTATTCTTAAGATTTTTTTAAAGTCTGTTGAGATGGTTCATCGGTTAAGAGCATCAGCTGCTCTTTCTGAGGACCCGGGTTTAATTCTCAGTACCCATGTGACAACTCATAAATGACTGTAACTCCAGTTCCGGGAGATCTGACACTCTCATAGGGCCATACATGCAAGGCAAAACATCAATGCACACACACAAAAAAAAAGTCACTTTAAGAAACTTATTTTTGACAGAGAAAGAAGCAGGGGAAGGAGGGAGATCTCTTGTCTTCCCTGGGAATCTCAAAACTGCTCACTCAGTTTTCTCTCCCACCAACAGTTCCAGGAAATAAACTCGGGAGTGAAGAAGTAGACGGGGAGAGACCCTCAGCCCTCCCAGAAGAGGGGGAGGGGGCTGACAGGAAGAGGGCGGTGTCTGTAAGCTACCAATACATTACAAAAGAAGTCAGTTCAAAGCCAAGGGATGCTCTTAAGTTGCGGTTGCTGTACGAGACAGGGGCAGGGCCCCAGGTCGCCTGTTTAAGGAAGCCCATTGTGGTGTGTTTTAAATTACCTCTGCTTGTCTGATGAAGTAAAAGGGCACTGTTTCAGAGCCTAGGATTCCAGAGTGAGCTAATACAGGATGCCTTTAGCAGAAGAAAAAAAAAAAAACTTCAGCCGACTCACTAAACTCCCCCCCTTTTAAGTTTAAAAAAGGGGATGAATGTTACCATTTTTGGACATAAGCATTCTCCCTCAAGCCCAGCCCTAACCGCACTATCCAGAGGGACGCGCCATCCTGTAACACCCCCCCCCATTCCCAGAGCTCGAAGTGTGTGGGGGGGTATAAAATAGGGAGGGACTGGACGGGAATTGAGGGTTGGGGTACGTGGCCGCCTTAGGAAAGCGCTCTCTCTTCAGGCAGGAAGCCATGGTAAGGTTAATGCCTTCCCCTACCCAACCAAGAGTGATTTCTGACCTCTCCCTGCCACTAGCCATTAGGCTAGGGACCCATCGCCAATTTCCCAGCTCAGACCGGGCAACATATCCCAAACCTGGCTGATAGCGACTAGGATACAGGGCCGTGGCTAAGCAGGGATCCTCGAAGAACAACCTCAAATATTTCCTGAGACTGTCCCTCCTCCAGGAGCCCAACTAGAGCCAAGCTACTCAAACTCGCGTTTCACCAGCAAAAGAACGGGGCAGAACGCAGATGCAAGGCAAGCAGTCACCAGTTCACTGAGTTAAGCAATAAAACGGTTCACCGTCCTGACCCCGCCCCCACAAGGCCCTAGGGAGCTCGCGAACGACCCCCCATTTGCTCAGCTCCCGCCGCACTTCGGCACGTCCACTTCTAGGTAGACCCCGAGGCGGCCGCCAAACCCTCCGACACCAGCTCTGGCCCACTGTCCTCGGACCCAGCTCGGGGCGCAGAGTCCGGGGTAGCTTGCCCCTATCTATGGTACAGAGCCCCAGGGGCAGCCCAGGAAGCGTGCTGCCACCGCACGCCATATGGAGGCGCCAGGAAAAAGAGAAGGAGGGGGAAAATCGATCCCGAGTAAGCAGCCATGAAGCCTAAGTCTCAGCCCCAGCCTCTGGAGCATTGCCCCACGCCTTGCCCAGGGGGAGACGGTTTCGATAGCACCGAGGTGGCCCGGACCACCCGCTCCGAGGCGATCTGCCCGCCGGCGGCGGCTAGCAGTTCGCGGGCTCCAGGGCAGGGGTGCTCCCCTCTCCCGCCCGGTGACTGTAATCCAATACCCCACCTCGCAGTGGCCGCGATGTCCCCGCCTCCGCTCTGGCGCGCCGGGAACTGGTTTCCAACCCGGAGCCCAGGAGTGCAGCGGGCAGAGTGGATCAGGGATCGGGGCTGTGGCGGGTGGGGGTGGCCGCTAACCTTTCTCTGCTGCTTCTCCCAGGCCGGATCCAGGAGCAGGTCCCGGTCCCAGTCCTCTTCAGGCTGCATATAGTCGTTGTTCTGCTGGGAATCATAATGGTCCATGATGGTGCGTGCGTGCTAGGGGCTGGATTTCTTCCTCCACCTTCTCTCCAGGCGACGGCGGCTGCTGGCCGGGCGTGGGGAGGGAGTCTGCAGGGCTGGGCTGGGCTGGGCTGGGCTGGGCTGGGCTGGGCTGGGCTGGCGGGGCCGGGCTCGCTCCCCTGCGCCCGCTTCCGCCGCGGCTCTGCTCGCAGAGGCTGCTGCTGACGGCGGCTGGAGCTCGCGGACTGCCTTCCTAGGGCGCGCGCTCCGACCTAATCTCCACGCACACTGCGCTCAGTGAACACTCGAGCTGCGGGAGCAGAGGCGGGCGGGGGCGGGGAGAAGGGGCAGAGCCCTCCCGAGGTTCTCCATTGGCCAGGCCGAGTTGCCCAAACTTCCCCCCAGCGTCTCTCATTGGGAATTCCTGGCATCCGTCAGGCGGGTCTCTGTGCATATAGGTGGACTGGGCGGCCCCCTCCGAGCGCACACGCCACCGCCCACTCCCTGGGTTCCCACTCCCCCGCCGCTCATGTGACACCACCTTAAGCTGAACCGGAGTGGAGCCCGGGGACGCCTCCCAGAGCTCGGGGACCAAATGGCACTATGCTCGGGAGCCCTAGGAGTCGCCGAGGATTGGTCCCGTTCCCTGCCGGCGGGAAGGCCCAGAACTCGGACACACCGGTCTTCCTGCGGTCCCATGCAAGTTACAAATCCCGGCAGAACGCGGGGAAATCCGAGACATATTTCATTTTCTCTTTCTCGGGGGAACCTAGGTTGGGACAAGCTGGCACCCTGGAAAGGGGTGGGAAGGGCCTAAAAAGGAATTTCCTGATTCCACCACCGCTCCAGCCCCACCCCTCGAGATCAGGCTGATTGATCCCTGTCCTTTTAGAGCCAGGTCTGTGGCTAGCTGACATTTCTCAACCCACTGAATTTCCCGCCTCGCCAAGGATCCTTGGGTACTTCTCTGGGGCTCGGTGCACTGGCCCGCTGCGGACTCCTTGTGTGTTTGCCGGGCTTCTCAGGCTCCCTGACAGGTATGCCCTGGGGTACTGACAAAACTGAAGCTACCTTCTGGAGACCAGTTTCCTCCTTCCCCACTTTTACTGCTTCCCTACACTTTCCTGAAACTAGGAAGAGCCCTAAAATGGTCTACCTGTATCATGAATCATATGCCTAGCAGATGGGGAAACTGAGGCTCAAAGAGCTAAGTCAAGAAACTTAGCAGGCCTGGACTCTACAGGCCCATTTTGTGTGTAACTTTGTGCCTGACAAAACCTTGTTAACCTTGGAAGAGGAAGAAACGGCGCAAGACTAACTAAACTGCCCGGTGCCTGGCTCGGGGATCAGTAAAGGAAGGTGGGAATTTGTTGGTCCAGCAGTGTTGCATCCTGGGAAGAGGCCGTCTGGATTCCTGGTGGTCTTTTGAGGGATTATGAGTATGAAAATCAGTAGCAAAGAAACCTGCAGTTGGTTGTGCGTTCTGATGTGGACAACAGATACATCCTTCTTGCACCAGTAGGGTTTAATTTATATAGTCATTCCTTAATACTCGGGACTGATTTCAGAACCACTGTGGATACCAAAATCTGGAAGTGTTTAAGTCTCACATGTATAAAGCAGAACAAGATTGATTGATATGTAACCCTCATATATCCACTGTACACTTTAAATCATTCCCGAATAGAAATGCCATGTGACTCGAGGGCTGGAGAGATGGATTAGCATTTAAGGGCACTGGCTGCTCTTTCAGAGGGAAGGACCTCAATTCCAGCATTCACATGGCAGCTCAGGCCTATCTGTAACTCCAGTTCCAGGGCTTCTAATACTGTCACACAGATGTACACAAAGCCAATAATAATAATAATAAAAGAAATATCATGTAACTACTTACACTGTTGAGAAAATCCTGACAGGAAAATGACATCTACAGGGTCAACAATCTCCCATCTTTGGGATACTTTTAATCCGTGGTTAGTTCAATCCAAGATTCTAAAATGTGAAAAGGGAGGCCAGTTGTATTTGTAGGATGGCTGTTTAATCCAGAGGAATCGTGTAGTTTACTTGTTAGGCGTTTACTGACAGGAAGAGTTCTGGATTAGGTTAGTTGAAGCCCACAATGGTCAGAGTAGGAGAGAAAAGGCACCTCTGGTGGTCAGAGGACACAGTGATGGGGTGTAAACATATCCTCCAGCCATGAGTCAGCCGCACACACTCCTGCTAGTGTTACCATCAGTGCCCTGTCTTCCCCAAGCCCCTGGCCAAGAAAACAACTGTTTCTGGGATACAGACAGCACATTTATGACCTAGTTTATAAGCACTTCTAAACTCTGGCTCTAAATCTAACAGAGCAACAATGGTGCTATATCTGTTCGTTCACTCCATAAATAGCTTCTGAATACTTTCTGCATGTTGGGGAACATGCTAGACGCCGTGTATATGATAATGATGGAAAATCCACAATTTTCCCTCCCACAAGTACATCAGAGACAAGACTTGGAGGCAAAGATGTACCTGAATGAGACAGAAGCAGGAGGAGATGTGATGCGTCTCCATAGGACCTGGAAGAGTGCTGAGCCTCGTGGGGAGGAAGGCTCCAGGTAGAAGCTGAGTAAGCTTTAGGGAGGGGTAAGCAGGCGAGCTTGGGAGCTTATTCCAGGCAGAGGGACCAGGGAAGTTAGCACACAGGAGCAGGAGACTACGGACTGAACTGTAACAGGGAAAGGGAACAGGGCTAGAGAGACCTAGTGTGTCCTGTGAAGTCCAGAGGGAAACAGCTGGCTGCAAACCAAAAGGCCTGTTATAGAAATCAGGCTGTAGCAGGAAAGATGTAAAGAGAGGCCATACTGGGAAACAAACAGGCGTTTAACTGGATATAAAGAGGAGAAGCAATTTCTCTATGATAAACTATGGAACAGACCATGAGTTTTACCTGTAACAAATATTTAAGTTGCATATAACAGAAAATAAACCAAAGCCCAGAGAAGTAGAAACTTGTCCAGGTTGCACAGTGATGCTTAAACACATGCCTTTAATCTAGTGTCTTTCGATCCTGGTAGATTCTAATCCCTGTCCTTACAGGAGGATATCTCAATTTCAAGAATCACTTTATGAAGCCAGGCTGTGGCTGTACATGTCTTTAATCCCAGCACTCACGAGGAAGAGACAGACAAATCTCTGTGAGTTCAAGGCAGAGTCATTTTCTGGTTGTCATTATTGACACCTAGTTGATAGCAAGCCAGGATGCTATTTGAATTCTACATTAGCTACAACAACCTCCTCACAACAGTGAATTTTCTGACTCAAAGTGTCCCTAGTGCAGAGGCTGAGAACTGACAAAGATTAGTAGTTTGGGAAATTTGGTGAATGAGGGGAGTTTGCCCACATGAGCTGGGATAAAAAGGTTTAGGTGCAGGGCTGTAGATTGAGTTTGAACATACTCGAAATACCCTTCAAATGTCCAGCTTCTGTTGTCTACAAAGCAGTCTGGCTTCATAGTCTGACCTCAGAGGAAGCAGATGTGAGAAACATCTGTGTATGGATGGTATCGATACCAGGAGAGCAGCAGTGATGGACACCAGTGTGGACTGAGAAGGGGTCAAAGGCAGATCCTCGGCACACAACACTTAGGAGGTAGAGTCCAGTGGCTCAATGCTAGAGCATCTGCTTCACATATATGGAGTTCTGGGTTTGATCCCTGTACAGTGAGAAGGGAGAAAGGGAAAGGGAGGGAAGAAGAAAGGGAGGGAGGGAGGGAGGAAAATAAATGAAAAAGTAAAGAGCACGAACTCATGAAAGAGATAAAGAAAAAGCAGTTAGCAACAGAGGGAGAGAACTTGGAGCTTATGTGCCACAGAAGTAGAGGGGCTGATAGCTTTTCAGGATGGGGGAAATGGGCCACATCAGAAATACTAGAAAAGTCTGGGAGCTACGCCTAAAACTATGTCTCTGGACCTCAGAGCTGAAAATTCATCTGTCTAGACTTTCAATAGAGTGGCCACAGCTGTGAGTGTAACAGCCTCTTAGTGGGAGGCAGAGGTGGGCAGATCTCTGAGTTTGATGCTAACCTGGTCTACAGAACAAGTTCCAGGACAGCCAGGACTACCTAGAAAAACAAAAAAAGAAGAAAAGTATTCATTAAGTGTTGAATAAGTTAAGATCATGAACACAGAAGGAGATGTGGCCAACAGAGGGGACCTGCAATCAAAGGAAGATTTACTTGTTGTCTGAAAGACAGATTCAATTTGGAGGAGATGGCTGAAAACGAGAAAGTGAGGTTTGAGGGACTGCATGAAGTTCTTGGGACAGGACCATGTGGGTTCAAAGACACCAGCTTAAGAATGGGTTGTTCCCGAGAAGACCTGAATGTTGTAAGAGAGAAGTAATGATGGATGAGGGTGACCATGAAATGTAGGGTGGGTCAGGAAGTGGGTGGGAGACCTGAAAGGTGGGCCAGAGCTGATGAACACACCTTCTCACAGTTGATCCTCTCTCCGGTGACATTAATCCCAAAGTAATGCAACCTGCTATAAAGAAAACATAGTTACTAAAAGTGTTTCTTTTTTTTTAAATACAGATTTTAATGTGTTTGCAGGTTTGTAACATCCACTTTTAATTGGGACCATATCTAAAGAAAAAGTATGTTAATCAAGAATACATCATGCATCTACAGCCTGTCAGCCAAATAAAGATACAAACCATTTCTGGGGCCCAGCCTGGTTCATACCCTGAAGCTCTTCTTACCATCTTTCTCCTCCTCCTCCACCTCCTCCCCCTCCTTCCCAATAGTATCTCACTTTGTAAACCAGGCAGGCCTTTTTAAAAAGGGATCAGCCTGCTTCTCTCTCCAAGATCCTAGATTAAAAGCAGTGGCCACAAAGCTTAACTTTGTCTTCTTGTTTTGCAGTAATGTCTCATGTAGCTCAGGCTGCCTCTTAATTTCCTATGTAGCTGAGGATAACCCTGAACTTCTTTCCCCCCCCCATACCCAGTATATGCACTACTAGAAATTAAAACTAGGGACTTGTGAATGCTAGGCCATATTCTATCAAAGAAATTATATTACTAGTCCTGTGTCATAGCTGTGTGTGTGTGTGTGTGTGTGTGTGTGTGTGTGTTTTCATTATACAAGTATATCCTGAGTACTGTCCACAGGCGTTTTCACTGCTTGCTGGTGTAACTACTATGAAGAAAGCCACAATGAACATTTTTGTGTGTTTTTGATGAACATAAGCATTCGTTTCTCTTGAATGTATACCTCTGAGTGTAACGGCTAGGTCACAAGGTCCACATACACTTCAAACCGTTCTTCAAATTGGCTGTAACAACTTAGTCTCTAGCAGCAGGAAATGAGGACTTCAGTTGTTTCAGGTGCTCCTACCACCAGGTAATGTTTTTTAAAAAAGTCATGATGGTGGGTAAGCAGTGGGCTCTTTTGGGTGTTTTTATGTGTCATTAATTATCTGAATGAATAAATAACACCTATCCCTGCTACCATAGAATCCAGTAGTAATTCATTCTCTATTTGCCATGCATATTCCACTAATTCCTCAAGTGTCCTTCCTTCCTTCCTTCCTTCCTTCCTGCACTCACCAGGTATTTACCTGTGCCTGGCACTGTGCTAGAGGAATGAAGAAAGGGGGCTGAGGAGATGTTTCCTTCAATGAAGTGCTTGCTGCGTGAGTAGGAGGACTTGATCCTCAGCCCCTTAGTAAAAGCTGGGCATGGTGGTAGCACATACCTGTCATCCCAGCACTGGGGAGACAGAAACAGGAGGATTCCAGGTACTCTCAGGCCGGCCAGTCTAACTGAATCAGCAGGCTTCAGGTTCAATAAGTGACAAAGAAGTAAGAGATGGAGTGATTGAGGAAAACCCCTGACACGAAGCTGCACATGCAGCACACAGACATGCACATGCAGATACACACACAAACACACAGTAAAGAGACTGACTGTGATGACACAAATCTCTAATCCTGGCACTTGAGAGACAAAGACAGAGGATCCTGAGTGCAAGGCTTGACTTAGCAGCATAGCAACATGCTACTGCAAATATAAAATCAAAAAACAACAAAGCAAAAAGGTGAGACATGGGGCTGGCCAGCAAGGTAGCCGTGAGCCTGTGTCTCTTAAAACAGTGTATGTTTAGTGAGCATTCAGTGGATGGTTGCTTGTGAGGACTGCTTGTCTCTAAGTGGAAGGTGTTTTGTTTTGCTGTAGTAGAAATGATCCAGCTGAATAAATAAAGTTTATTTTGAATGACATTTCACTTTGATTTTGATCTCTTTCTTTTCTTTTTTAATTTTATTATTATTTTTTTTTTTAGACAAAAATTTCAGTGTGCAACCCTGGCCAGCCTAGAATTTACTATAGACCAGGCTGACCTTGAATTCACAGAGATACACATGCCTGTACATCCTGGGTGCTGGGATTAAAGTCTTCTACCTCCATGCATCAGGTGACATGAAAGTTTAAAAGAAATATATCTCTCCCTTGGCTGGTGGCTCATACTCATAGGACCACTACCATGTAGATGGAGAGGACCACTACCATGTAGATGGAGAGGACCACTACCATGTAGATGGAGAGGACCACTACCATGTAGATGGAGAGGACCACTACCATGTAGATGGAGAGGACCACTACCATGTAGATGGAGAGGACCACTAAGACTGAGTTTGAGGTGAGCCTGGGTAACGTAAGAAGACACACCAAACAAGTCAAAACAGAGTCCTGGGCTGGAGGTGTAACTCAATGGTGGAGGTATGTAGTGTGTTTGGAGCCCTGGGTTCAATTCCCATCACTCCCTAGAGTTATATGTGCAGAGAAAATGGAGGCAAAGTGGTGAACAGAGAGCAAAGGGTCAACTAGGAAGCCATGCTGACCCCTCCTGGAGGCCCAGCCGGAACTCTCTTCTGCATCTTTTGGATTTCTCTGGTACAACAGAGCAGAGGCTGTGGGAAGAGCTTTTGCCATTATACACACTAGAGGGTGGGGGCTGAAACCTAAGACATTTGCTCTTAGGTGGTGACGAAGATGAGAACCCTGAAGCTTCTCCACCATGTCAGACTTTTCTGTGGAGCCTCTCAAGAGAGAGGCCGTCACCTCCTACTTTGCTGCGGCCTCCTCCATTAGGCATGTTCAGGGCAGCTGCTTCAGTGAGTCACTAGGAGCCACAGGTGCCCTTCTGGTGGTTGTAGAGGAACAAACCTCTCTGGGAAAGAAGGGGGCATAGAGATGCCTGAGAATTTTGGGAATGCATAGCACACCCCCACTCCATGTCAGGCAGCATGCTAGAAGGCTTCCAAAGAGCAAATGCCCTAGCTGGGCTCAGACCTGGGGCTTCCTCTGGTAGACTCTGGCCATTCAACAGCTAGTTACAGACGGGCACAATCTGAGAGAAAATGAACTGGACTCGAATTTGTTAAGGCAACTGCAAGTCAATGTATTTTTTTCTTTTTCTGCTGAAGGCTGAACCTGAGCCTTCGTGCCCATTAGGCAAGGACTCTTCCACGGAGCTACAGCCCCGGTCCTTGGACTGACATCTGAAGTGAGGCAAAAAGCACGGAATGCCTGGTAGACAGCAGACCTCCAAACAGCCGCTCCCACTCATTCTCCTTGCCCTTCTGTGAGGTATGGGCCCTGCAGAGTCTGACGGGGAAACCCAGAGAAGTAGGACCTGTAAGATACTAGAAACTAAAACCACTGTGAGGCCCCCAGTCCATCATCTGGGGATTCCCTTGGTTGGGTCCTGGGTTCTCTTCCTTTATAGGGTGAGGGCCATGGGTTCCTATGGACGTTTCCTAAGAACACAGAGACACAGTAGTCACTTGAACACAGAATGAATACACACCCTTAGTCTGAACTGCCACACTATGTTTGCTTGTTTGTTTTTTATTTTTTTAAAGATTTGTTTCTTTATTTTATGTATATGAGTACACTTACTATCTTCAGACACACCAGAGGAGGACATTGGATCCCATTTACAGATGGTTGTGAGCCAACATATGATTGCTGGGAATTGAACTCAGGACCTCTGGAAGAGTAGTCAGCCCTCTTAATTGCTGAGCCATCACTTTAGCTCCTGGTTTTATTTATTTATTTATTTATTTATTTATTTTATGACAAGTTCTCACACAGCCCAGGCTGGCCTTGAACTTTCCTTAGTTCAACATGACCTTGAACTCTTGTCTTCCTGCCATCACTTCCCAAGTGCTGTAATTTTTTTTTTTAAGTATTTATTTACGTGTATTGGTATTTTTGTCTGCATGTAATTCAGTGCACCGTTTGTGTGCCTGCTGTCTGGGGAAGAAGACTTCAGATCTGGGACTGTCCTTTCAGATAGCTGTGAGCAGCTGCCATGTAGGTGCTGAAATTTGAACCCAGGTCCTCTAGAAGAACAGCTTGTGCTCTTAACTTCTAAGCCATCTCTCAAGCACCTCAGATGCTGGGATTCCAGGCATACATCACCATGCACAGTGAAATTCAAAATGTGAAATGTTCTCTCAATTGAAACTTCAAGAGTGCCAACATAACATCACAAGTCGAAAATTCCACACCTCCCTCACATGATAGATTGCAGTTAGCATGCAGATGTACTAAAAATATTGTGTAAAATTACCTATAGGCTGTGCATTTACAACAGCAATTAATTTTGTATTAACACTCTGACTCCATTCTTAAGATACCACATTACGTATATGTAAGTACTTCCAAAGCAAGGGTGGGAACCCTGAAACCAAAAACACTTCATAGTCCTAAGCTCTTTGAATAAAGGATATTCAACTTTAAGCCATAGATGGTAGAAGGAGATGGGGAAATTATGTCTCCCTAGTTAGCCTCAGCTGTCAACTCGACACACCCAGAGTCCTCTGAAGAATCTCAATGTAGGGACCAAATCAATCAGAATGGTTTGTGAACATCTCTATGGGACATTTTCTTGATTGCTAATTGATATAAGAAGGTCCAGGTCCAGTACTCTGTGAGGAGTATCATTCCTCGACCGAGGTATGGGCTGTAAAGAAAGTTAGCTAAGCAGAAGCTAGGGAGAGCAAGCTAGTAAGCAGTATCCTTCCGTGGGTTCAGTTTCAGCTACTATCTCCAGGAGCTGTCCTGACTTCTTTCTGTGATAAACTGTTATCTGGAGCTGTAATATGAAATAAATCCTTTCTCCCACAAGTTATATTTTGATAATGGTGTTTATCATGGTAACAGAAAGCAACACTATGATTTCTTGAGTTTCTAGGTCCCAAAGGCTGAAACCAGCTTGGTCCTCAGACCCATTAGCAAATGAATTATTGAACTCACATTCTCTGAAACCCTCACAGCACACCTCTCTGATCTGACATTGTTCTCTGCTCTGTTTGAGCCCTTTGTCCACATTTTCCACCTCCAGTGTTTCTATGAGTTATTTGCTGTAGGAAATATGGCTTAAGTAAAATCCTAGCCCTCTGCCTCAGTTTCCCTATCAAACCTGAGACAGAAGCCACTCCTTTGTCGTGGTCTACATAAGCAGCTCATAAGTTCTCAAGCCTTTGGGGAAAGTGATGCTGGGGTGGTCTGTGTTGTTCAGCCCAGTCAGCCTATCCCAGACTTCATCTTCTACTTGACTGCAACTGTTTCCTGAGGGCCATTCCTCCCCTCCCACCACAGACTGCAGGGTGTGTGGGACTGTGGGCAGATTGCCCTCACAGGATCTCTAAGAAAAGACTGGCCTGAAGCTGGCAAGAGTTTCTTTGCTTCCCACACTGTGCCCAGATCTCTGGTCTCAGGACAGAGCAACTAGCTTTCTGGTATCCTCTTTTTCTCAGTGAGCAAACTATTTCTCTCTGTGTGTGTCTCTCTCTCTCTGTCTCTCTCTCTCTCTCTCTGTGTCTCTCTCCCAACTTCCTGGGCTACAAGCAGGAAAGAACACTAGGCTAATCTCCAGCTCCAGCAGCAATTCTGGGGTCAGCTCTAAGAACAAAGATAGCCATGCTCGACAGCTGCCCTGCCCCAGGCAGCTAAGAAAAGCTGGGAAGACCTCCCAGATATCTCTAGTTCCCAGCAAATAATCAACACGCAAACACCCAAAGTACAGCTGGGAATTCCTGGTGAGTAACCCCCCCCCCCACACACACACCATTTGGGTGTTGGCAGGCAAATTCCTGAGGCTGGGGGAGACAGGGACTAGGAGCACTTGCTCTCAACCCCAGAGGCCCTTCAGGTCACTTCCTGGAATTGATGAGATTGCTTTGGGGGGAGGGGTCTACTCTTCCTAGGTGGGAGGCGTGAGAAGGTCAGGAATTGAGCCTGGAGTTGAGCTAAGTAAACCTAGCCTTTACTTAGAAGAGGCAGAGAGACTGGGCTGGCCAGGTGACATTTGTGTTCCTGGGCCTTCCCTTGAAAACCTTCTCAGACTCCCACCTCCCGTGCCAAAGACAAAAGTTTTAACTCTTTCAAAAGTGTTTGGCCATCTGGAGTAGTAAGTTTCTTTGTAAAGGATACAAATGCTTAAAAACCTACTAGTTTCTGTTCAAATGTTTGAGTTAGTTACTTTTGTTAGCTTACAAAGTGACATTGTCATTGTAACAGCCAGGCCTATGTCGCTACACTTGGTTATTTTTCTCACTCCCCCCTCTTTCCACTCCTCTTCTATCGTTTTCTTTTTCTTTTCCCTTTTCTTTTTCTCCTTCCTCTCCCTTCTCTTCTCATCCTCTCCCACCGCCACCCCCTTTTTTGAAACAAGGTAGCTCAGTAGCCTCAAACTCACAGCAATCCTTCTGCTTCAGTTTCCTCATCCACTGGGATTTACAGGCACTACCACGCCCAATTTTTAGAATATTCTTTCCACACACACATAAACGTAAAACCAGGCACAAACTTTTTAGGTTTTTTTTCTTTTTCATTTAGCATTGACAATAAAAAAGCAAAGTAGATTCTGTTTCAAAGAAGCTATAAACCCTGTAACGTTAAAAGTGACCTCTGCTGTTTACTGAGACCTGAACTGAGGCAGGTGTTTCCTCCATGCCTGGGATGAAACATGTTACCAGCAGCCAGGCAGTGACAGTGACATCAGTCCCCTGCCACTTTCTCAGTCTGAACTGCTGCATCAGGGTGCCTTCTACCCTTCACTTTCTGGGAACACACTAGAAAGCATGAAGCTTCCCTCTGACGTTTTCTCATTAACACTCAACAATTAGTGTTTAGAACAGCAATTGTTTTTTGTTTTTGCTTTTTTCCAACCAAGGAGATCTTTTAAGCTTTAGGGCCTCATCTGTAATTGCAAAAGCCTCACCTTCATCTCAGCTACTTCTTGGGGTAGCTGTGCACACCCCTTTCTTCATTTAGCCTTTGCTTATAGAGTACCTACATTGTGATGGGCACCAGGTAGAAAGGATATAGCAGGGACCAGCATGGATAAAAGTCTCTGCCCTGTGGAGCTTACATTTCAGTGGGAGAGGCTGATAAAATAATTAAGGCCTTGTCTCAAGGGGTAAAAAGGGGAAAGGGAATCTAGAAGAGATAAAAGGGAGAAAAGGCACTTGAGTTTTCAAGGTGAGGTTCAGATTAGAGAGCTAGTTCAGAGCTGGAGAGATGGCTCAGTAGTCAAGAGCACTGACTGTTCTTCCAGTGGACCTGGGTTCAATTCCCAGAACCCATATGACAGCTCATTGCTGTCTGTAACTCCAGTCCAGGGGATCCAACACACATGCAGATAAACCATCCATGCACATAAAATAAAAATCAATAAATAATTTAAAAACTGTTATTAGAGAGATGACTCGATGTTTAAGAGCACTTGCTGCAAAGACATAAAGGACTGAGTTCAAATCCCCAAGTTAAAAGACTGTAGCTCAGGCTAGCCTCAAACTCACAGCAATCCTCCTGCTTCCGTTTGCTTAGTGCCAGAATTACAAGCATGAGTTCTTGCACCCAATTTTTAAAATATTTTAAAATATGCACAAACATAAAACTAGGTACAAACTCTAGGTTTTTTTGGGTTTTTTCCCTTTAGCCTCTTTTCTCCTTTAGCAGTCATGACAGTGTATGTGCCTGTCACCCCAGCGATGAGGGAGTGAGACAGGAGGATCGCAAGAGATAGCTGTTTTCTAGACCTAGGTCCAGGGAGGGACCCTGTCTTAAAGGAATAAGGTAAAAAACAATAAAGCGATACACACAGCATCTTCCTGTGGTACTGGTGCACGCGCCTGCATATGTCACACACAAATACACCTGTGCTCACACACCACAGACACAGTCATATAAAAAACAACTGACTTTGGAAAAGATTAAAACAGTGTTGAAGGGAAGTGTTGAAGGGTGGCGTTTCAGACCTAAATGAGAGGAAGAAACAAGAGCATTCTACAAAGAGCCAGGAAGCCAGGTGGCTTGAGGGGAGCCACACCGAGACACACTGAAGAACACAATAAAAACACAGGGACAATAAGCATCTATTCTTTGGCTGCTCGGCAACAGCTTCCTGCTCCTGGCAACTGTGCCTCTATATTCCTGTGGGAAAGCACCGCCCTGGTGCTTCAGGTAGGGTTCACTCCACCCCTTCCGGGCCTGACCAATCAGACATAATGATAGATTTGGGCATGATCATGACACCCAATCAGAATGAGAGCTGAGTGAGAAACTGCCTTCCCCTGAGATCCAGCACTAAAACTCAGCCTTTCGAACTTTCAAACTGAGAAGGCGAAACAAAAGCCAAATCAAAACTAAAACAAAAACCTAACAAAAGAAAAATGAAGTTCTGGACATCAGAATCCCTGGAGTTAGAGTTAAGGATGGTTGTGCTGAGAACTGAACCCAAAGTCCTAGCAGCCAGTGCTCTTAACCTCTGAGCCGTCTCATCTCTGTGAGGTGTCACACAATCCAGGCTGTCCACAAGCTCAGTATGTATCTGAGGATGCCTTTGAATCCCTGATCCTCTGTCTCCATCTCCGAAGTGATGGGATTCCAGATGTGTGCTAACCTTGCTTGGTTTGCTGTACCGTCATCTTGAGCCCTTGCTTTCAAGTTTTACCTACACCTCTCTGTGTAAGCCAATAGCTGGTTAACATGGCTGCATGATTCAGCTGGCAGACTCAAAGGACAAGCAGGGCACTGCTGCGGGGGGGGGGGGGGGGGGGCAAGCTGTGGCTCACAGTCTCTTTGTTGACTTCAGACTGAAGCCTGAGGGGTAATCTGTCCCAATGGTGCTCTGATGTGGCTTGCTCCCTGCCACCCAGGCTGCCTGTAACCAGTTAAGTGTCCTTCAGACATGGTGCTGACTTTCTGGAGCTGAGGAATCCAAGAGAGAGAAAGTGAAGAGGAAGCTTCATTGTACTTCTTGACCTCACAAGTAACACATGCTTGCCTCTACTTCGTCTTCTCATCTCCAGCCATGAAGCCATGGTCCAGCGTTTCTGTGTTCCTCGCATTATCCCATTTTTATAGACACGAAAACTCCAGCTTCTATGGAGAAGGCAGGGATGCCGTGTACACACAGATGCTGAGGTGTAGAATGTTATCTCTCCCTTCTATTCCTGAGCCTTCATTCAGTACTGTATCTTGAGAGTTGGACCTTCTTGAGGGCTTCGCTTCCATCTTGGATAGCTCCCTCCTTCTCTCTCTCTCTCTCTCTCTCTCTCTCTCTCTCTCTCTCTCTCTCTCTCTCTCTCCCCACCCCCACTTCTCTCTCATTCTCTCTCCTCTCACCATCTTCCTCTTTCGTTATTTTCCCCTTTGTTGTTGTTGTTTTTTTTCTTCTTGAGACACTATTTCTCCATGCCACAGCCCTGGCTGTACTTGAACTCCCTCTGTAGACCAGGCTGGCCTCAAACTCACAGAGATCCTCTGTAGATGAGGCTGGCCTCAAGTTCAGAGATCTGCCTGCCACTGCTGCTTCCCAAGTGCCCGGATTAAAGGTGTGGCCCCGCCACCATCCATCTGGAAGGCCGTCTTTCACAGAGCACTCACCAAGCGTGTGATGCATGACAGTTAATGTCCATTTCCTGAAGAAGAAGCAAGAGAGATGTGACCAAAGTCTAACCCCAAACCACACATCCCAGCCCATGCCTGACATGTATGATAATGGAACGAGCATTCTGAAAGCACATGTTGGAACGCACAGCCAGTATAATAAGAACTGGATGCTGGCCAGGCTTTATCCCTCACAGCTGGGATAGGGACAGTTACCAGCTTCTGGCTGGGTGTAGAGGCTGCAGACAAGGCAGAGGGGAAATATTCCAACTGGAAGCCCAGATCTCCAGCTTCTGGGTGAACTTGAGCCATTCTTTCTAAGGGCCAAGCAGCGCGAAATGGGATTCGAGTTGTCTCCAGATGGAGAAGAGCAGCTCTGGCCTGTGTGGCTGAGCCACACAGAAATCAGACCCCGGCCCATCCACTTAGGCGTACTGCTTGCCCTGTAGGATCTCTGCCTAGCACTAAGGGTCCTCATACATTGGGATATCACCCTGAGCTCTGCCTCTCACAAAAGATGCTGAAACAAGATAGGATGACACACTCATGTAATCCCAGCATTCAAGAGTCAGATAGAAGGATTCACGTTCAAGGCCATCCTGGTCTATATGAATTGTAGGACAGAGATCCCATCTGGAAGGGAGGGAGGGAGGAGAGGAGGGAGGGAAGAAGGAAGGAATGAGCACTTCAAGCCTTTTCTTACATATATTCAAACTAAATTTGAGCTGCCACCCTTGCTGAGGCTCAGAAGACATTAACTCTTCATTAATCCATCTGGGCGTTCTTGTAGACCCCAGCCAGCTGAACCTGTGCCTGGATCAAAGACAGACTTCATCAACTCATGTCTGCCTCCAGCCTTCTCTATGCACGTTAGGCAACAGCAGCCTCGGGTTGGCCTTTGTGGGCTCCATTGTCACAGTTGGCGTTGCAGATACAAATACTAGGCAGGATAATGACTCGAGGATAAATAGTCCTTTAACCAATGCACTCTGGGAACATTACCTCATGCCAACCTGTCATACTCCCACACACCTTTGTTTTCAAGGCCCTCTTATTATGTTCCCAAAAGGCCTCCATGAGCCCAGTAACTCCATCTTGGCACAGCTTTGGACCCTGTTAATGATCTTTCAGAGAGCTGCCTTGAGGGGAGACCTTGAAGAAGTGGTTGTCCAGGTCTCCAAAGTCCTCCTAGCCCCACCATGCCCACCCTCCTGAGCAGTCCCCTGTTGCCTTACACGTTCCTGTGTTTGGAACAAGAAAGAACATTGTTGAAGTGTTTTCAAATACGGAGAATGGGAATCAGTTGAGATGTACAATTGTGTAAGTGGCATGTGGCATGCTGACATTGGTCCCCTTATATTCAGTCAGTGTGCCAGCTTTATAGGGTACCTACAAATACAAGCTGTTCCTCCAGAGTTATTCATCTACACTGGGTTGCTGAAAGCTGCTAGCCATTTCTTCCTGTTTCTTTTTCCTTCTGCCCTTCTTCCCTCCGTGTAGAAATCAAGATGCTAGCCCAGCCGAACTCAGTTCCTGCTAAGACACACATTCCTTCTCCAGATTGTCTCTGGGAGCCATAGCAGATGAGAATGTGTGGGCCCTCGAAGCGCCCATCCCTCACTTGTTTTGGAAATAACCCTGCAGGCAGGCAAGGATCATGCAGAATGCAAAAGGCTGTAGCCAGAGGTGGGGGTGAGAGTGGGGCCTTCTGTGCAGAGAGACTGAGAACAAAAGGGGATAAAGAGAGTTCCGAGATAGTTTCACCTGTGGAAGAAAGACGTGACATCAGCTCTAGGGACACAGACAGTGTCTTCTTCAGTCACCGACCCAACACTGGTTGGCCCAGTTTCCTGGAAAGAGCATCATCAATAGATAGATAGATAGATAGATAGATAGATAGATAGATAGATGATAGATAGATAGATAGATAGATAGATAGATGATAGATAGATAGATAGATAGATAGATAGACAGACAGACAGATAGGGCAGCCTGACTGAGGAGAAAGGCTGGAGAGGGAGTATTCACCTGCACAGGTGAGCAGAACAGAGTCAAACCTGGAGAGGAAGAGGGAGAGGGGCAGGTGAGAAAGCTAGAACTCAAACCCACACTGTTGGAGAGGGGAGGAGGGGATTCCAGAGTGGATGCCCATGATCTATGTCAGGAGAGCTAGTTTTAACCTAGAGACAATAGGGTAAGGGAAACAAATCTCCAGTCTTCTCTGGTTCCTCGGAGGCAGGGGCTGACCCTAGGCCTAGGAACATCCCCCCAACCAGGGTCAGGTTCTCAAGCAAGATCCCATGGTTGGTGAAGGGAGCACTGGTGAGAGCCCCAATATAAAACTTAATTAAATTTGCTTCAAGTCCTGGTTCATATCACCACACCAGTAGTAACTGACCATGAACACATGTTATCGCGTTTTCCAGGATGGTTCTATGGTAAAGTCATTGGTGGCTGTGAGTTGGAAACATGCTTTCATTTGCAAGAGCTGTGTGTGTATCTGTGTGTTTCTATAAGGAACTGGCTTAATCATGAAGGTGGCAAGTTCTAAGGTCAGTGGGATGAGTCAGTCAGCAAGCTGAGACCTGGGAGAGCCACTGGTGTGGTCCCATACCAAAGACTTGCAAACCTGAGACCCAGGGAAGCTGAGAAGTTGATATACAGGCAGCAGCCAGGAAGAAGCCTCTCTACCATAGGAAGACGAACCTTCCTGCTCTATTCCAGCCAGTCTTCAGCAACTAGACCAGTCCCACTCACAGTGGGGAGTACAGACTGCTTTTATTCATGATAACGATTCAAATGTTAGTCTAGGCCAAAACAATACCCTCACTGACAACAATGATAGTGTTTCACTAAGTCACTGGCCACCCCCACAGTCCTGTCCAGCTGACAGGTAAAATTAACCATGACACAAAGTTACTTCAAGCATAAACCAGATGCAATCCCATGTACAGAGCCTGGGAGTAAACTTCACAGACAGAAGCTGGATAGGTAAATCATAGCAAAGATTATTGTTCACCTGAAATTTCCACCTGCTCTGTCGAAACTAGAGAGTGTTCTTGAGCTGAGGATGGGGCAGCCATGGAAGGAAATGGGAATGACCACTGATCCAAAGACCCAAGGGCACAGCCAGGACAGAGAGCATAGCTTTGCTCTTGAGGAACTGCTGGAGAGGCCAAAATAAACTCTCCCATATGCTGTCTATCTGTCTCTGCTTCTGTCTGTTTCTCTGTTTCTGTTCTTCTCTCTTTGTCTGCCTGTCTGTCACTCTAATTTTAGAATAAATTAGATGATGATTCAGAATCTTATCAGGAGCTGGAGATTCTGCTCAACGGTAGAGCATCTGTCTAGCTTGTGAGAGGTCAGTTCCCCTGACTTATCTCACTGGCTTAGGACTCCATGATGAGCCTACATTACTGACCAGCAATCCCAAGGCTCTTCCTGTCTTTACCTCCCTACATCAGGATCACAGGCTTACACCACCGCATCCAGCTTTTTCCCCCTTCTCTTTCTTACATGGGTTCTGGGAATCACACTGAGGTTCGCATGCGAGCACACTAGGTACTTAATCAACTGAGCCATCTCCCCAGCCAGGCTACTCTCTTCTCAATGCAGCAATCCCCACCTCTGGCTAAATCTACCTTTTGGACTTTACAACAATGTCATACTTGACCTAAGCATGTCACATAGACACAGGTAGTGTGAGGTGGAACCCGGGAGCTATGTGCATCTGTGTTTTCCAACTTGCCGCTTCTAGTCTGCCTGGGTTGGTAAGTAGACAGCTGGGCTTGCTAAGATAGAGTGGACTGGGCAGAGGACCTTTTTGCCTTTGGGTTCAAATAAGAACCAGTGACAAAGAGGCAGACTGCAGTTCAGATTGGGAATAAATTCCTTACCACCCCAGAAACAGCTTTTCTCCAGCTGCCTTCATGACCATAAGAAACACTCAAGATACCAGACTTGTGTAGGTTTGTAGAGAACACACCTCATTGTGCCAAGTTGGATGACTTGCTCAGTCTGGTAAATGGTTCTCCAACTCCTGTGTGTGTTTCCAAAACCTAAGCCATTTCTAAGAATTCTTGTAGGACCACTGGCCAGCCAATCTATGGCCTCCTAGTACCATGTTCTCACTGTGGTGACACTAGGAAAGGTTGTGTGTTTCATATGTCCTGCCTGTTCCAGGATGGCAGATGGACCCTCACAGCTGCAGTGGGTATCTGAAACACTGTAGTCATTCCCAGCTTTAAGAATCAGTCTACATTCATAGAGGAATGAGGTCACACAGCCTGGGTTCATCTTCTGGCTTCCTCATTCCACAGGGATACATACTGGCTGGTTTGTGGGTCAACTTGACACAAGCTAGAGTCATCAGAAGAAAGGAGCCTCAGTTGAAAAAAAAAATGCCTCCATGAGATTCAACTCTTAGGCATTGTCTTAATTAGTGATTGGGGTGGTGGTGGTGGAACAAGTCAGTAAGCAGCATCCTTCTAAGGCTTCTACATCAGCTCCTGCTTCTAGGTTTTCTAGGTTCCTACCTTGTCTTCCTGACCTCATTCTGTGATGAACAGCAATATCAAAGTGTAAGCCAAATAAACCCTTTCTTCCCTGACTCTCTTTTGGTTATGGAATTTCATTGCAGCAATCGAAATCCTAACACAGGATGTGATTCTCTGGACCTCGATTTCCTTGGTTGTTAACAGGTTTTTGTGGGCTTATATCCATAAGCTCTGAGCACAGTCCCTGGTCTCTGCCACACATGCTGAAATGTCGATGCCCTGCTGTCGCTGCCCCACTTCAAGTCAACTCATGGAGTGCATGGGTGTTAATTATACCGAAACACACTTATTTGGATATTCAGATGTCATTATGAAAGCAGTCCCCCAATCCTGTGGCCACAGCTGGCCCAGAGGCTTGGTGACAGCTATTCCCATCCAGGTGCTTGGTTCCAGGAGTTTCCCTCCCACAGAGTTCAGCTGGGCATGAAACAGAAGCCAAGGAAGTGTTTGCTTTGGAACAAAGGAGAGACGGAGATGGTTTCTGGAGGTGTTAGGAGTCATCTGTTTCTCATAAGCAATGTGGCATGGAATTTACTTTCGCCACCTGCCTTGGATAGCCCCTTACCTGTTCTGTGGAAGCTCTTGTGGGTCAGGCCCAAGCCCCAACACAGCCTCACTACACTTTGAGGATAAGGACTTTGTGGATGCTGCCCTCCTCTCCATCAGAGCTCTGTGAGTATGTGCTGGTTTGAGTGTGTTCTGCCTTACATTGTGCTGAGTCTTGAAATGTTGCCCACCCCTCCCCCACTCCTGCTGCCCCACTTCTACACCCTTAGTCCTCTACCCCTTGCCACCCACCCTTGGTCTCAAACTCCTTGACTCCTGCAAGTCATCATCAGGCTAAGCTGCTTCACTGTTTCACTTTCTCTTTGAGTTTCAAGAAGAAGTTGCTTTTCTCAGTGACTTACCAGGATCAATGTGTAGAAGAAAACCGAGGCCACTAAGACCCAGGAAATGGTGTTCTTTTGTATATAGGCTGGCTTATTTTACCCCCCCCTCTCTCTCTTTCTCTCTCTCCCCCTCTCCTTCTTTCCCAACAGTACCAATCTACTTACAAAACACAAAGGCTCCCCCACAGCTCAGTTTTATTTATTTTTATTACTGTCCAGGCAGGGGTCAGGTGAGATGTCAGAGCCCCAATACTGACACTCCCAAATTTTTCTTTCGCCTTCTTGGCACTGAGTGGCCAAATCATGACGAATGGGGTGGGAAGACTCTCATCCTCTAGTTGCCAGCGTCCAGTAGATGAAGGGTTGGGGGAGGGGGATAAGGTGGAGTTATCACAGCTTGTTACAAATGGAAAATGGACATCAGTGGTTGTCAGAAGCACATCTCTCAACAGCCTCAAATTACTGCCGCAGGATTTATATGAAAGAAATGAGAAGTGTGGAAAGACAGAACTCTAATCCTTGCCTTGTGCATAATAGGGATTGTGTGTCTGCTTCAGTGAGGAACTATTGACCTCCTGTTATGGCCAAGAGGCCTATGGGAAGGTCTGGTCAGGTGGGCTTACCTGCCTTTGCCATAGAAGGGAAGCATAAGATTCTCCATCAGGCTAAGAGCATGACATATATCCCATTACTAAAGCTTCACTGCAAACCATGCAAAATAGGTGTTACTCTCTCAAAGAGGAGGAAACTGAGATTCAGATTTCAGTGTAGACTAGACTGTGTAGTGTAAGGAAGAATCCACTGATAACTAATGTGTTCCCCTCCCTCTCCTCATCACATAGATGCTTCCTGGTCAATGAGACAGCAATCTAGCTGTCTTGGCTGATATTTCCACCCTTGTGTCAACAGAAAGCCTCCTCTAGCATTGCCACAGTGGGACAAAGGAGGCTGCAGCGTCATGTGAGGATGTTTCACTCTGCTTAGACATGGGCTTCCTATCACGTCATTTACATTTTATTTATTATTGTGGGAAGAACGCTGCATATGTGTGAAGGTCAGAGGGCAAACTTTGGGGTTCTCTTCTTTCGCCCAGTCCTAGGGATGGAATTCATGTCATCGGGCTCTGAGAGAGGTTATCTCTCTGCCCCTCTGTCATGTAATGTCATTGGCCAAGGCTAGTCCCACCCCACCCCCTGGCAAAAGGGCTAGGACACTGGACAAAGGAAGGAGAGTGGAGGCTGCTGAGCCATGATCTGTCTGGAGTCAATGCTCAACCTCTGTCTAGTGCCAGCTAGAGGGATCCCTTCCCCTCAGCCTCAGTAGTCAAATGCCACATGTGCGTCTTCTGTATGTAGATACTATGTGTGCACATCAGCATGTGGGGACATCCCATGGGGGCAATAATTCTTAGCTCTATTTTACAAATAGTTCAAGAATATAAAACCAGGAGAGTGACAAGATGGGGCACACTGGGTCTGGTAACTGAGACCCCCAGCCCAGGTCCCAGTTCTTCAAAGGACTAATTTGACACTCTTCCTAACACACCCAACTGCCTGTCACTGTGAAATCTGGAGATATCACACTTCTCCCAATGGTCTCCTTAACCTGCTCACTAATGCCTGAAACCCAGGCAGTGAGGCTCCATGACGTCAGTGGACACGTTTCCGGAGGGAGTGAGGAGTGAGGTCACCATCCACACACGACAAACAATAAAGTGCCACCCACACCATGCAGACTCAGCTCCCCAACATTTGGGATGCAACCTGGAGGAGAGAGAGAGCAGGTGAGTAGGGAAGGCATGACGTGTAGGGACATTCAAACCACATGTACGCCCCAGCAGATGTTCAGCCTTGGTTCCACTATCTCTGGATCCTTAGATGGATCTGTGGCCCTTCCCACCGCCTCTCACATTCCCACCATTACTTGTCCCTCATCCCTCTTACCCTCTGGCACTGCATTGCTTTGTCTAACTGCTGACTCCCTTAGTTGTCCCTCCCACTCAGCACCCCATCTTCAGTCCCTAGAAAGAGAGAGAGCCTTTGTACTAGTCCTTGATCCCAGCACTCAGGAGGCACAGGTGAAGTTCAGGGCCAGCCTGGCCTATAGAGAGAGTTCCAGAGCTTCCAGGGCTACACACAGAGAGAAACCCTATCTCAAAAAATAAAATGAGTGTGTGTGTATGTCACGCACGTGAGAGAGAGAGAGAAAGACTCTGCTGAGCTGACAGCTTTGCTCAGCCCCTAGTATATAGTGTCTGTCTGTCCTATGTGCTGGCACATGCCTATAATTCTAGCTCGCAGGAGGCTGAGAGAGTACCATGTGAGTTCTAAGTTAGCCTGGGTTACAAAGTGAGACTTGTCTATTACTAACAAGTGTCCATCATAGTTGGGACAAATGATATGTGCTTTTAAAACTGACTCCCAGAACTGGGGTGCAAGCTGATGTTTGCCTCACCTCAGATCCCAGGCAGCTGCAGCTGCTGCAAGCACATTTCTTGTTGGTTGGTCTCATTGCCAGCCTGAGCCCGATCTTTCTTCTAGCAGAATGGCTGCCATTCAAGGCCCACCCCCTGCCCTTCCTCTAAACCTTTCTGTCTTGGCTTCTAGCACAAAGCACAGGTGAAGAAAGCTCTGCCAGAGGCTCTGTTCAAATAACACCCATCCACACATAATTAAGTGCAGTCATTAGAAGACTCTCAAGTCAGACAATGGAAACAGTAAGAGTTTCCATTGAAACGAAGCTTGGCAGAAGGACTGGGTCAGCAGAAGCCTCTGAGCGCACCCAGAGACAAGAAAGCCTTCCTGTGTGGCCCGGGGTAGGGCACAGAATGAGGAGCAGGTGGAAGAAGGGGAACCTGGTCCTCTAGTGACTATCCCTTTTCTCCCTGCAGTAAAACCAACATGCTACCATAGGCAAGCCAAGAGAAAAACCGTAGGAGGTGAAGGGAGGTGGCAGTCTGCTTGCTAAGCCCACATGATGCCCCCTGGTTTGGCCCCATCTCATCCTAGAGTTTTTGTTTGGGTTTAGTTTTTGGCATAAATATGCTTTAATCAATGAAGACGATTGTGCTCGCACAGCCTTTATCCTGTTTCTCTCACTTCCTATGCCATACGAACTGTTCTGCGCTGTCTATAGTATTCTGCTATGTGTTGGCTATACCATCTAGCTAATTTCTGGTCCTTAGTCATTTATATCCAATTTTCTTCTTAATTGTTTTCAATTTTTATGAGCAGCTTTGGCAGTGACAATATCTGGAATTTGTACATGTTTTTATTCCAGGGACAAATTCCCCAAAGTAATATATACGAAAGCTGCTATTTCAGGCTGTGCCTTTTAAATTTTGTTAGTTTGTTTTTTAAGACAGATTTCTCTGTGTAACAGCCCTGACTGTCCTGGGACTAGCTCTGTAGGCCAGGCTACGCAGAGATCTGTCTGCCTCTGCCTCCCGAATGCTGATTAAAAGTGTACTGTACCACAGGGCTACAGTGCATTAAAAAAAAAAAAAAAAGAATTTAAAGAGTGTTAATAACTGTGGTTCACCTTATTTTTTTTTTTAATCTTCTTGCTTACAATTTTACCAACTGCTGTGGCACTGAACTGGTAACAGCACCCAAAACTTACATACAAATGCAAATTCCAGTCTCTAAAGAGCTTATTGTGTTAAGGAAAACCTTCCAGAGATGTTTTCTGAATGTGAAGAAAATTAAACAAAAAAGGGACAACTTTTTGATCAAATCAATTAACGATTTCAATACTGGCTTGCTTTCTCAAATGATTAATGAGCTGATTACTCAATAATTTAATTTGTTCTCTTCCACATGCATGGCCATCTTGGGTTTGCATGGTCTGCCGTTCTGATGACCAGCAGCTGCTCTCAATGGGTTCTTCTAGCCCCCACCTCCCTCCCTGGTTTTTTGTTTGTTTGTTTGTTTGTTTTTGTTTTGTTTGTTTGTTTTACTACAGAAACCCAGAAAATCCAAATGAACTTCTTTAGACCCTCCTCAGCTTAGGGTGGCCTGTGATTGCTCAGTGAGAATCAAGAGGTCTCTACTGAAGGGATTCTGGGAGTGTTTTCCTTCTGGATGAAAGGAGAGAAGTCACAAGCTGTCTCTTACCTTTGACCTGTGCTGCAGCATAGACTGTAAAATTGGGGATCTCTGAGAAGTGCAGAGATACGAAGACATCAGTGGATCAGTGCTGTACTTTTGTCAGGGCAGAGGGGGACTGGAGACAGGTCTCAGGTACACAATAGTCCTGGCTAGCCTGGAGCCTACTATGTAGACAAGGCTGGACTTGAACTTGTATCGATCCTCCCAAGTGCTAGGATTATAGGTATTACACATTGTGCCTGGTTTGTTATTATTGCTGTTGTTTGTTTTATTTTTGATGAGACAGGGTCTCATCCCGAATCCCATGCTGGCATGGAACTCACTATGTAGACCAGGTTGTCCTCAAACTCACAGCATACTGGAATAAAGGTGTGAGCCACTATGCCTAGCGATTGCTGTGCTTTTTAAAGCTCTGCTGGTGCTTCCAGAATGCATCGTCTGAGAGTCAGTGCGGGTGGCCAATGCTTTCATGCTTCTATGGGCAGACAGGCCACATAGGCTCTGTAGCTACAAAGCAGGGCGGAGAGGTTGACCAGTTAACGCTGCCTGCCCAGGGACGGTGGGAGGCATAGTGGTTCTTGTGCTCACAGATAAGTTCTAGGAAAACCAGGAATGTTAAACACACAAGATTGTCTCTTTAAAGGGAGAGATGTACAAACTGTTTCTGCCCAGAAGGCTGAGAGAGGAATGATTAATAGCCTGGTGACCTCAACACTATGTGTGGCCAAGGCCACCCTGGACCCTTCCTCATACTTTTATCTCGAGATTGTCTATCTGTACACCTTATCTTTAAAAGAAAAATAAATTAGGTCTTTTTTTTATGCATGTGAATACACTGTCACTGTCTTCAGACACACAAGAAGAGGGAAAGGGATCCCATTACAGATGGTTATAAACCACCATGTGGTTGCTGGGAATTGAACTCAGAACCTCTAAAAAAGTAGTCAGTGCTCTTAACTGCAGAGCCATCTTTCCAACTCCTTTAAAGCCTATCTTTATGGAAGGCATCACACAGTCAATCTATAGACCCCCATCTTCATGGAAGATACTATATGTACTTTATAAAGAGTTTTGATGTAGCTACATCTTAAGCTGTATTGTGAGATTGCATTATCACCAGGGGATTTTTCACCAAATTGTGCTGTGTTAAATATGCCTAAAATAAGTCACTCAGGGTCAGACTCTGGAAGTTTGAACCAATGCCGGTTACTTAAGTCCTGTTGAAACAAACTACCTTCTTGCCTCCCTTGGACTGTCCCTCTGGCCCTGCACATCAGCCTGCTAGCAATTTTGCTCACTTCCTCTGGTCCCCTTTTCATCGTAATTTCTCAACTAACTGCAGCTCCTTGTGGGTCCCTAACATTCTACTCTCTCCTGACCTTGACCTTGAGACTACCCTGACTTCTACCTCTGGTTTGTAAAGCTTGGGTTGCCCTGCTCGCTGAATCTCAGTCTTTCTGAATGAGTGTGTAAAGGCAGGGCCCTCATCCGATTGAGTAGAGGAAGACAGCAGTGGGAGAGAGTGTGTGCTCCTGCCCTCTCAGCCTTTCTCTTTCTTCTTCTCCTGGAGACACCACAAGAAGACAGCTGTCTGAGAAATTAGACTAAAGGGTGGCCTGTGGGTATCTTAATCTTAGACTTGCAGCCTTCGAGTTATGAGAGATAAATGTCTGTGCTAAGGACCTGGCCTGTGACATCTTGTTATAGTCTCCTCAACAGACTGCCACATCTACCCAAGAGGCTCAGCAGCTCTAGGGGCAGCAGATTACCCAAGCAGGGGACAGGGGACTGTGGGAATGATTATGCCTCACCTTACTCTCTAGTCAGCCCCTGAAAGCCTACCCAAGGATCTTGCTCCAATGAATGAATGGGAAGCTGTGTTCTCTAGAAACCCTCTTAGAACATCTACCCTACCCTTCAGAGTGCCCCAACCCCCAGCAAGTCCCTTCCTCCTCCTGGGCAGGACTGGGTACATGTTCCGATCTAACCACTGAAGGTTGTCAGTCAGCTAAGCCTGTTTATGCCTTATACTGGATTCTTATCCGTAGAGATGCCTAAACCTTACTGGAGAAACATGATAAAGAAGTTAATTTCCTTTCTTTCTGTCCCCTCTCTTTCTCTGCCTCTAGTTCCTTCTCAGCTCCCCTTCCCATACCCCCCAAAACTCTATTCTATTAAAAGAAGAAGAGGGGGAGAAGGAGAAGAAAAGAAAAAAGAAGAAGGAGGAGGAGCAGGAGGAGAAGGAGAAAGAGGAGGAGGAGGAGGAGAAGGAGGAGGAGGAGGAAGAGGAGGAGGAGGAGGAGGAGGAGGAGGAGGAGGAGGAGGAGGAGGAGGAGAAGGAAAAGGAGAAGGAGAAGGAGAAGGAGAAGAAGAAGAAGAAGAAGAAGAAGAAGAAGAAGAAGAAGAAGAAGAAGAAGAAGAAGAAGAAGAAGAAGAAGAAGAAGAAGAAGAAGAAGTGGCAATCTCAGGGAAGTGGGGCAAGGGATAAATCCTGTTGCCCAACCCCAGAGTCCTATGCATCTGGCTGTGCCCTGCACTTGGAGTCTGTATTTTAAACAAAGACTGACTGTAAGGGCTGCTAGTGACAGGAGTAGAGACCTGCTTTCTTTGGGCCAGCTGGGAGTTCTGGGAATCAGGACTTTAAAGCCCTCTCCTGTTTCCCATCCTCTGACCAACTCTTCTGTGCAGTCCTGATTGAAAACCAGTACTTACTGTGTTCTCTAGCAAGTACCAACATGAGGGTTGCTAGATCGATTGGGGCATCTCCCTGGGAGGAGGGGCGAGTCATTCCTGCAGGCTGCCAACTGAGAACAGTTGGGTCTGGCCAACAGCTCTGGAGCGTGGCTGGTTGCTGAGGAAATACAAAGAGATACTACTGTCTCAGAGTTTCCACCCCCATGGAAGCCAGTGCTGGGAAGTACTTCACGGCCAGCTCAGGCGCCAGGATGCAGGGTAAGGGGGTGTCTGTGGCGCCGGGTGTCCACTCCGTGCCAGGAAAACTCCAACCCAGGCTGTGTCTGGACTAGTCCAGTCTTCCCAGTGAGCTGAAATGTCACAGGTGAAAAAGTGAGGTCCAAAGATACGAGATGGCTGACCATGAAGAAAGAGGTGTGTTTAACCTGGACCAAGCATCTCATTAAGCACTGGTTGGTGCAGAGGCAGGCTCCAGCACCCAGCCCTTACTCTTGCCTCTTGAGAACTGTGGGACCTGGGAGTCTGCTGACCAAGAGAGTTGGTGGAAAGTCATTCCAGAAATGTTTCATTCTACGTGCTCTGACCTGATAGCCCCCACAAAGGATGAATGAGAGCCAGTACCCCATCCCACCCACCATGGCTACCCACCTGTCCTGGGGCAGAGAGGCACTGAGCATGCTCAGCAGCAGGATCTGTAAGTGGAGGGGGTATCTGGAGGTGGTCCAAGGACTACAAGATTGGGGGTGACCTGGGATGACAGAGAAGCTAGTGCTGTCAAGCACAGGTCAGCCAGCCTAGCTGAGTAGCTTTCAAATGGCCCCTTGATATGACTGCAGCAATGTCCTCTACAAATATAGACTGTCTCTGTTACATCTGTAAGGAACAAATGAGACAAACCACAGAGGACTTGGCATATCACCATCGATGAGTTATCAAGTGACTGCTCCGACCACTACTGCTACTGTACTTTGGTTACCATTGCCTGTTCTCTGGCTTGACTCTGGAGCCAGACCTGGATCCAGATCACTGAGACCAAATTGTAACTCTGGGGGTCCTCAGTCTTACTCAGGGACAGTCAGGTCAGGTGGCATAGCAAATGAGCTTGGGGGCCTTGAGGGATGGCCCTGTACTAAGCCAGTGGTGTTCAGTCTTGGTTGCATGTTAAAACCACCCTGGAAGCTTTTAGAGATGGCCATACCCCTAAATTAAAGTCCCTGGGAGTAGGAGGCAGGCCTGGGTGTTTTTGAAAGTTCCCAGAAGATTCCAGCAAGCAGAGCTGGAATCAGGATTCCAAATGACTGACTCACGAACAGGAGAGATGTTCTTTTGTTGTTTGGAGACTGACTAGCCTTGAGAGTCAGAGGAGCTTGGCCTTTGACCTACTGGTGACTTAATCTTGAGACCAGTTAAGACTCAGTTTACTCATTTGTAAAGTGGAGGACGAAACCTTTAATAGTTTTGAAGAACAGGCTTAAGTTAAATCAGATTGCCTGTCATGTAACAGACATTTATTATTTATAATTATAGTCCATAGCTGAAAGTCCCTCACTGATGGGACCTCTTTCCAACCACTAAACAAGTTGTTATAATACCACAGACGCAAAGACACACACACACTCACACATATGCACATGCATACATGCATATATACACATGTGCACACAAATGCATATGTGCACACAGAGAAACTTGTACAAAGAGATATGCACACACACACACGTGCAATGCAGACATGAATAGGCATACATGCACATTTATATGCATGCACTCTCCTGTTTTACACCTTGTCAACTCCCTTCTTCCCTCCCCATAGCCAGCTAGCCTCCTGAGATTGTAATGTTCATGGGATTGCCCCTGGGAACCACCTTAGATACCACTTTAGTGCTATCCTTGGGTTCCATTTAGTGGCACTGCTGATGCTGGAAGATTATTCAGGGCAGGACTTTCTTATTTAGAGCCTTAAAACACTGGGGCTAGGAATGGGGGAGGGGCTCCCTTACAGCAAAAGCCTCACAGCCTGGCTCCAGTGCTTTGTTTCCTTGCTTTGGGCTAAAATTATCTTATCCCATGCTGACTAGAGGCTCTGGCAGCTGAAACCTTTCAATTAATTAAAATGCAGAAGTAAGTCAATTATCACTTATTAAGTGCATGCTCTTCCCCACAAATCGCTCAAGTATGTGATTTCTAGAGAAAGAGTCTCTGCAGCACAAATGTCCATGGGGGAATAGGATCCTTATGTTGGCTTGCAGCCTTAAAAGTCACTGAGGCTGGGCCCCTCCCTCATAATCAGCCACTTGGAAATCCAGAAGCTGGAACATCGGGACTCTGGACTGGTCAAGGATAGAATGTGAGGGGTTTTGGTGATTCTTGTTTATTTAATTTTGTTTTTGTTTGGTTGGTTGGTTTGTAGAAATAGGGTTTCTCTGGCTGTCCCAGAACTTGTTCTGTAGATCAGGCTGGCCTTGAACTCAGGGATCTGCCTGTTTCTGCCTCCCAAGTGCTGAGACTAAAGGCATTGTGGAAAGACACCTGGCTTATGAGTTGTACCTCTGAAATCACAAGGAAGTCTGGACGATGACTATACAGCGAAGGCTTTGTGGAAAACGGCAGAGACATACCATTGTCCCTCTGGGGAGAGTTAGCTCAAACAGGGGCTGGGTCTGGAGCTCAGGTGTAGGGAGCCCTTGCCTAGCAAGTATGGGGCCTTAGGCTTCATCCTCAGTACTACCATAAAAAAAGTCAATTCAAATGAGCCCGTCAATCACCTGAACAGTAAGCATGCCTCAGGAAACCATCCCAGAAACCCCAAGAAACAGTATAAAGTCTACCAAAAAAGGAGGTCAGCACAGTGCACTCTCAGCCCTGAGAGTGTTTTCCTCTGCAGGGGGCTCTTTGGCCAATGTTCTTCACCACCCTTAAGAGCGTCTGCCATTTTGTAATAGACTCTACCCATCTTCTACACCGTACTCTGTGTGTCTTATTTGAATTTATTTGACAGAGACTGCATGGACCGTGGAACCAAAGGGAGACCAGAGGGAGATCCCAGTAGTAATATGATCAGGGACCTTATGCAGGACGGGACCAGTTGATAAATGATGGGGAGGTAGGCAGGCAGGGAAGATAGATTAGTATCCCGGGACTCCCATTTGGCATTGGCTATGTGCATTTTCTGCTCTTGTAATGATGCACCTGGCAGCCTTCCTTCCTCTGCACACACTAAGCAGTGTACCCCTCTCCAGACATGCACCTGAAGCTGTCAGAGTTTTCGACTCTCCACCTGCAATGGGATACATGTTTTCTCACCTCTGAACAACAGTATGAGTTTCCCTGGTCTGATGTAACAATCAAATGTAGACACCTTTTAATTAAATCTACTCCCTGTGTGTCCAGGTCTGAAAAATAGAAAGGCCAATCCTGCCTGAACTATTTGGGTACATGTGCAGAAGGAAAAGAAAAAGCTGTGTCCTCTAGTCACCTTTTGGGGAGAACCCCTTAGTTACCATTTTATGCCTATGTATAGCTTGGGTGTGGATATAATTAAAGTCAGATGCATTGTGGGAAGGAATATTTGCAGTAGAGAGATGATTATATAACCTTATCTATCAATCAAAATAGGCAACCACCCAAACTACAACCCTTCAAAAACAGCCCTTCCTGCCCTTAAACCTCCTCCCATGTGGCCTGCTGTCAGTTTTGACAGAGTAGCTCTCTTCTCCCTGCACTAGCACATTGCTTCAAGTGAAATTATCCTGCATCCTTTTAAATCTGCACAAACCCTTATGTTCAGTTCTTCGGATAGGAGGTCAAGAACCTAGCAATGCTCAGCCCAGACTCCAACTACTATTTAGCCAATTTATCTTCAGTCATGGGCTCATGTCAGATACTGAGGCCATTCAAGTGGGAAGGGCTGACTTATATTCTTCAGAAATAGCCCACTACTGTCCAAGGTACAGGCGAGAGCTCAGTCAAGGGAAGCCATTTGCACAGGTCTTTGCCTTCATAGACAAGAGTATTTAATATTTACCTTTTCTGAAGTCCCATCATATGCCAAGATGTTACATATTTTATTACTGAATTCTTTCAACAGCCCTCAGCATTAGCTACTGATGCCTCCTGGCAGGGGTGGGGGTGGGGTGGGGGTTCATCTAAAATGTTTATTGAGCCTGGCTCTGTTGTTCTTTAATCTCAACACTTCCAGAGGCAGGGGAAAGAGGAATCTCTGTGAGTTTGAGGACAGCCAGGGTTACCCAGAGAGACCCTGTCTTGAAAAAACAAAACAAACAAAAATAAAAACCAACCAAACAAGCAAACAAAACGTTTTGTTGAGAGGCTGAGGCAATAACTTAGCTGGTAAAGTATTTGATGTACAAGTATGAGGAGCTGAATTTGGATCCTGTGCATTCATGTAAAACAAACATGGCAGCATGGTCCTGTAATCCTGACACTGGGAGGCAGAGACAGGAGAGTCCCTGGGGCCTGCTGGTTAGCAGCCTGGTTGGATCAGTGAGATCCACGTTAAGTGAGAGACCCTGTCTCAAAAATAAGGTGGAGAGTGACTGAGAAGACATTTGATGTTAACATCTGGCTTCCATGCAAGTGCACACTCAGTTGTGTACAAACACACATATCTACTGGTATGTTGGTACATATCGGTACTGCAAGCATTCAGAAGCTAGACACAGGATGATTGCACGTTTTAAGGAACCTGGACTATATATTGAGTTCTGGGCCAATGGGACTACACAGCAAGACTGTTTCAGAGAAAACAATGACAGTGGATATGACTCAGTGATACAGTGTTTACCCAGTATGCACAAGGCCCTGGGTTTAATCCCCAGAGCTAAACACATGCACACACACATAGACACACACACACACACTCACACACACACACACACACACACACACACACACACCATACAGAGATATACACATACACATTTGTTGAGCTCCCCATTATACTACCATGTTGGGTTATGGTGGTGGTGGGGTGCCGCGTCTGCTCTGCCACAGGGCACAGCTGCTTAGGAAGGCAGGGCATGGGAAGTTGACCTTCCTCACCCCATGCTGTTTCTGGGCGCATATCTGGCTGTAGGGAAGCTGCTCTGGGGGTTGGGACCTCATGGTTTGAGGTGCTGGACACAGCTGTAGCTGGCTCGGGAGTCCCCAGGCCTGTGAAGAAGGCGGGGTCATCTGAGATTCAGGCTCTTGGACACCCAGGTGGCTCTGGGTGCCATGGAAGAGCTGAGAATGGAGTAGGAGGAGGGCTGGATCTAGCCCGGGGCCAAGGGGGAAAAGGGGGACTCCTGATGAAAAGAGGCAGTCCGTGGTTTTGAGACATATATTGTCAAGGCAGAAAGTAGATGAGTAAAACTGTACCCCACTTCTCAGGTGGGCCTGAGATTAAATACCTTTTGCAGGAAGGAGTGTCTGGGAAGGAAAGTTTATTGGCTAAGCCTCCAGGTCTTGAGGTACCTCATTATGATGGAGACCTCTTTGAGCCTATGTGACCTGTGGTCATGTCCTCTACCTGTGGAGGGGTTTGGAGCATTGCCCTTACGTGACTGATGGCCACAAATCTATGGGACGCTGTGGCTAGTGACAGGGGCCTGGTTTCTCAGGAGTCAGGTGAAAGACCTACCTTCTTCCTTCAAGGTCACCGGGGTTTCTAGCCTTAGCTCAACCAGGAACCAGGCTGCCTTTCACAGTCCCACACTACCAATCCCTTTCAGAAGATGGATATCCCTCAAAGTGTCCTCTTCTTTGGATTGAAACCATGGAAATCTTTCCTCTGCTTCTCTACTTTGCTTTTCTAGGCTTTCACGCATGAGAGTAATTTCTTCTGCTATATCCTGCAAATTGAACTCAGCTGTATGTTTGAAAAAATAAAGGCAGTGACTGTCCACATTTAATCTGTGATATTGGTGGGTCACTCGGGGACTTGTCCCCTGATGGGAGATGGGTTCATTGACCATCCAGAGGAGCGGTTGATCTTATCTGGATAGTTGGAAATTTCTATTCCAGAGTTTCTCTTTCTGATATAGATGTTACAGAAAACACTTGAAGACTGACAGTTGCACTCAAACTAACAAGGAAATCCCCTAACTTCCCAAGATGATGGAAGAGCTCCAAACTAGACAGAGAAGAAGGGCTTAGCTTGGGGTCGTGGGATTTGATTGAGATAAAGGACCTCAGCCCTTTGAAAGACTCGGCCCCAGCTGTTTGACCCCAAGATGTAAGAAATAGGTTTGTTTTTATCAAAGGTAGATGGCCCTCCAAAGACCATTACTCCACAAACCTCCCCATCTTGAAACTCTTGCGCATGTCTGTTTTGCTTAACACCTGGATATTCCTGAGACTTGACTCTAGCACATTTTCCCCCTTTGCACAGATTATGAATCTGTCAATCCTGTTATATTGCACAATCAAGTTCCTACCAATGGGATGAGATACAGTGTTAGATTTAAAGCTAGGTGAGTTTGCCCCTTAGTGTGCTTGCTCAGCTTGCTTGAGTCATGGTATACCCTTTTTGCAAAAAGAACTTGCCTTGCCAGGTTACTTTTGCTCTGTTCACATATTTGTTTTGTTTTGTTAAGATTTATTTGTTTATTTTATGTATATGAATACACTATTGCTCACTTCAGACACACCAGAATAGGGCGCTGGACCCTGTTACAGATGGTTTGTGAGCCACCATGTGGTTGCTGGGAATTGACCTCAGGACCTCTGGAAGAGCAGTCAGTGCTCTTAACCACTGAGCCATCTCTCCGGTATATTTCTTTGTGTGACACTGAGAATATTCTCTTTCAGCTAGGAGAGAAACTGATCTCCCTGAACAGAGTTTGGAATCTTGAAAACATTTTAGGCCAGAGAAATAAAACTGGAAAAAATACCAACCATGCCAGATGTGGTGGTACCTGTCTTTAATTCTAGAATGCAGGAGGCAGAGGCAGGCAGATCTTTGTGAATTCAAAGCCAGCTGGTCTACATAGTAGTTTTAGGCCAGCCAGAGCTACATAGTGAGAACTGTCTCTAAAACTTCAATCAATCAATCAATCAATCAATCAATCCCAAAACAAAAAAAAACTACAACTACCAATCAACTCTGCAGAAGGAGAAACAACACCACTGCACTGTCCAGCACTTAGTTGTAAAAAGTTACTATAAAAGATGAGGGTCCAGGCTGGTCCCATATGGAAGAGAGACAGACAGTCCCCTTTGTATCCTTCTGTACCCAGCAGCCTTGTGTTCCTGCCTTTGGTTATCAGACTATTAAAACAAAAGACTCCAAGAAATCAAATTTCCTCATGAGCATATTCCTGAAGAGAAGGTTGAAGTTATAAGTGGTGACCTTAAAAAGAGACTCTGAGCTGAAACAATGGTGGGTGAGGGGGCCACATCTTTTCCAGACTGCTTAGACACACATACATGTCTCTTGCCTTCTCTTTTCTTCTTTCCTTCTTTCCTCTCTGCCGTTTTCTTTCCTTCTCTCTCTTCTTTCTTTCTTCTTTCTTTCTTTCTTCCTCTTTCTTTCTTTCTTTCTTTCTTTCTTTCTTTCTTTCTTTCTTTCTTTCTTTCTTTCTTTCTTTCGAGACAGGGTATCTCTGTTATGTAACTCTGGCTGTTCTGAAAACATACTCTATAGACCAGGCTGGCCTCAAACTTATAGATGCTTGCCTGTCTCAAGTACATCATGCCTGGGCCTCTTGCCGTCTGTACCTTCCTCTTCTGCCAGGACCTTGGAGATGGACTTGGGGTTGTGTGTGCCTGCTATTGTCCTTCCCACACTGGGAAGCCACACCTGTGTGGCTACATTGTTTCTTTTTACTACCGACTTGGTTCTTTTAAAGATTTATTTATTTATTTTATGTGAGTACACTGTAGCTGTCTTCAGACACACTGGAAGAAGGCATCAGATCTCTTTACAGATGGTTGTGAGCCACATGCGGTTGCTGGAATTTGAACTCAGAACCTCTGGAAGAGCAGTTGGTGTTCTTAACCACTCGCTGAGCCATCTTTCCAGCCCAACTTGGTTCTTTTAATTGGCTATTAAGGATGGGATCCACTGAGGGCTGGAAAGGGCCGAGCTTTCTGTGAGTGCAGTGATCTGTTCTCCATTCTAGGAGTTACGTAGGTAGGCAGACATCAGCAACCTTGAGGGCCACTGAGATAAACCTCTCCATTATGGTCAGCTTTGGACTTACCTCCTGTTTCCCTGAAAACTATATCCTCTGATCATAATAATGGTCCTGGGTAGAGATGTGGCATTCTGATTTGTCCCCAAGGTTAGAACACTAGAAACTATTGTCTCCTTCCCTTAAAACTTAATCCAAGTGGTAAAACCTTTCAGTTGAGTAAAGACACTAACAACCTGCATTCAGTTCCCTGAACCCACATAGTAGAAGGAGATAGCCAACTCTTGTAAGTTCTGAGACTTCCACATGCACATGGGTTGGATGCACGTATGAGCACACACACACACATACACACACATGTGCACATATGCATGCAGGAACACAGGCACTCATGCACATACACACGCACATGGGCACTCGGCGTGCACTAAAAGTTGTGCCTCATGAAAGCTGATTCGCCTGCCAGTCTTCCAAAGAGACGTGAGGAGTATTTACCCTCTAAGGATCTAATGAATCCACACTTCACAGAAGCCCTGTCCCACCCCCTAACAGCTGCTTATAGAGTATCTGCTTTACTAAGCCTGGCCATTTTAAGTTTTAAGTCAAAAAGTATCAGTTCCTTCTCCTCTTTTTAAAGTGGGATCCTTTTGGTTTATTTTAAAAATTGTAGTGTGTGTTGGGGGGCACTTGAGCACCCTGACGCTCATATGGATAGCAGGGAACAGCTTCCTGGAGTCAGCTCCCTCCCTTCATCTTTCTGTGAACTGTGCAGCTCAAACTCAGGTGATCAGGCCTGTACAGGTGCTTCGTCCGCTGGTGTATCTTGTCAGCACCCCTCCCCCTTCTGTTAAATTTATGTTTTTAGGATATTTCTGCTGATTCTTTGAGACCTCTATTTCTCTGAAGACACCCTCTTCCCCTCCTCTTGAGCTGCTTGCAGACCTCCATTGCAATGTCAGCTTTCATGGACTGAAACCTGGAAGGTGTGGCCTTCTCTCATTTCCTTCTCTCTCTTCCCACCCCCTGCCAGGATTATTGCCTGCTTACTCTGTTGTTTTTCTCTCAGACTCTTATAAAATTATTAACAAGGCTGGGAACCCATAAAAATGGAATCCAATTTTCCTAACAGTCTATGGACCAAGATGGCAGCCTAGGGCTCGACTAGCCTAGATTCCTAAAAGAGTTCTCCCAGGAAGGTAGGCCAGGAGCTCCTACAGGCAGCTGGATTTTATCACTCAGCGGGACACTTAACCCAGAACATGGAAGGAGGGAGGGAATGAAGGAGGACAGAGCGAAAAAGTCCTCCCTGTTTACCTCCAGGAGGAGTGGAGATGCAGGTTTCTCTGAGCCAGGCTGACATGGGAACACTGGTAGTGTTTGAATATTGAAAGGCTTCCCTGAGCCACTCAGCCTCCATGTTTCTGCTCCTCCCAGGCATCCCTCTGTCTCTAGGATTCTGCCCCTGTCCTTCAAGCTGCAGCCATTCTATTTGGTTAGCTCCCTTGGGTGTCAGTGACTATGTAGAATGTCACCTGTGTGGAATGTCTCTGTGGGAGAAGCTCCTTCCAGGCAGAGGGTTTGACATGGTAATACTCATACAGAACACTTGACTGAGACCACAGGGACCGAGTCATGTAGGACTGTCATATGGAATCAAATGACAATGTACTTTTTCCCCCTTGCTGGGCATAGTGGCATCTGCCTTTAATCCTAGCACTCACGAGGCAGAGGCAGAGGCAGGCAGGTCTGAGACTCTACAAAGCAATGTCAAAGCCAGCCATGGCTACATAGTGAGACCCTGTCTCAAAACAAAATGAAGCACAACAAAACAAAACGACAACAAAAACCAGACAAAAGTATTTTTACCTTAAAATATTTTTCTATTGATTTACTTATTTTGCATACGTGTGTGTTTGTGTGGGTAAAACACACCTTGGTATACACATGGAGGTCAGACTTGTGGGAGTCAGTTCTCTACCGCTTTCATGGAGGACCCAGGGGCTGAACTGAGTTCGCTGGGTTTGGCGGCAGATGCCTTTACCTGCTGAGCCGTCTCAGCAGCCATTTCAAACTTTTATTATTTTTCCTTTACTTTAACTTACTTTTTTTTTACATTAAAAAATTATTAGTACCTGTATTCGTTACTTTTCTTATCCTTGGGTCAAAATATCCAACCAAGGCAACTTAAACGAGGAGGGATTATCTTGTACAGAGGGTATATAGAATATTGTGGTGGGGAAGACATGATGACTAGCCCAGACCTGCCTCTCCCACACTGACAACCAAAATAATAGAGGGACCGGAGCTGGAACTGAGGCCCATTCCCAATGGTCTACGTCAGTCAATGTTTCCACAGCCTCACAACAGCTGGGAGCCAACTGGACTAATACATGAGCCCAGCAGAGGCATTCTACACTCAAACTCCGGCTAGTGGCTGGCACAGTCCCTTTGGGCTGTATCAGAAAAGTCCTTGATCTTAGAACCAGAAAACATGGGTCTGCTCTGAGTCCACATGGCAGACATTTCTCAGCTTTTCTAAATGCCCATAAAAACCTCCCTGCGCAAGGGTTGCCAGGGGGATGAAGGTATTGAAAATGTGGAGCTCAGCTGCTTCTCAAGGTCCTTTGCTAGATCCAGACCTGTAAATATAACAGTGAAAGATCTGCCCCCGCTTGCTGGCTCCCACTGTTGCCAGAAGCATGCCCAGTCTCTGCTGATGGTTACCAGGAGGCGGCACCACAGCTGGATGCTCCGTGGGACACAGAGTTTTCCCTGCTCTGCAGGCTTGTGGATGTACAAGGAGGAGCTCTCTGTACCTGCCCCGTACTGCCCTGCTTGGTCCTGGGGAGTGCAGCCCATTGCTGGAAAAGCTTGCTCCTGCTCTGATTCATCAGCATGTAGTCAGCTCCGTCTCCATCTCACACTACCCTTGCATCATACACACTCGGCTTGTGAATTCTTTCACACATTCAGACACACACATGATTGAATATTTATATTTCCCTCCCCACACCCATTCTTACCCATATATACTGCTTCTTTACATGACAACATGTATATGACATATAAAGTCATCTCAGGTATATCACACATTCTTTTAAACACTTGTTTGGGGGCTGGAGAGATGACTCGGTGATTAAAGGCACTCACTACTCTTCCAGAGGACCCAAGTTTAGTCACTATGGCTTGTTTACAAACTACAACTCCCATTCTGGCCTCCTCAGGCACCTGAATGCATGCGGTGTGCTTACAGATGAATAGACATATACATAAAATCAAATAAATAAATTTTTAAATAAAAACACCCCTTTTATCCTTTTAAGGCACAAAGGACTGGCACAGTCCTTTTTGGGGTGCCAAGCTATTTGAGCATGGTCTTTGAAGAGCTCTCCAACATGCCCACCCTGCTTTCCTCTCCCTTTCTAAACTGCTAGATTACATTCCTAAAGCTAGACACCAAGGTCTAGTCCCTTATTTGGCCACTTCCTTGTGTTTGATTAAAACTCCAAGGTCCAGCTATCAAAACACCAAGATCCAGCAACTAGAAGTCATTCTTTGGCTACGCTGCCTCGAATGTGTGATCAGGACTTACTGACTCATCCTGACACAGACTTCTCCATTTCCCCCTTAAAAACCACTCCTGTAGAGACACCCACTGTTGTCTTTGTCTGATACAGGCACAAGCAACTCCCTGTGCCTCATCTTCCCCATGAGCTTCTCTCCCAAGCCCTTCCTTCCTTGCCCCTCTGGGGTGATAAATTTTTTTTGTACCTAGAAATTGGTGTCTGGGTGTGTTCTGTACTGATTTGGAAGCCTCATTTTTATAGTCTTCCTATATAGCCCTAACCAGCATTGAACTCATGATCCTCCTGCCTCAGCTTTCTAAGTGATATAGGATGGCAAGTATGTGCCACCACACCTGACTTGTCTTAATATTTTTCCCTTTGAGATAGGTTCTCGCATAGATTAGGCTAATCTTGATCCTTGGATGATCTTGAACTTCTGACCTTTTGGTCTCTATATCCCAAGTGCTAAGATTAGAGAATGCTATCACATATCCAGTTTGTATGACTATAAAGGGAAAAGCTGGGTAATCATGTAAAATGCTGTATGGATGGCACCCCACTCCACCTCAAGTTCTCTGACTGGGGACTATGGTGAAGAGCCTAGGAATATAGATTGCTCACATATGGCCAGAAGGACGTTAGAACCTTCAGGTGCTGCAGATCACAAGACCACAGGAAGACCAGGGACCTGTCTGGGAGAAAAAATATTTGTTTTATGCTCATTGATATTTGGGCTTTTCCTGAGAAATCTTTGTCTCTGTCTGACTTATACAGATGTCCTCTTGGGTTTTCTTCTAGAAATATTTTTTTTTGAGACAGGTGTCTCTGTTTAGCCTTGGCTGTCCTCAGACTCACTCTGTAGATCAGGCTGGCCTTGAACTCACAGAGATCTGCCTGCCTCTGTTTCCCAGGAGCTGATATTAAAGGTTTGTGCCACCACTGGCTGGTAGTAAATAACATTTTAAATTAACTAATTATTTATTTTGAGCCACAGTCTCATGTAGTTCAGGCTGGTCTGGAACTTGGATACCTGTTGGCAGCACACTGTCTGATTAGTATATGTTTGACACATTTACCCACTTTCCAGATGATGTTTGGTTTTCTTTTGTATTTTTCTATACATTTTAGAACCAGCCCCTTATATATATTATTCTGGATGTAATTCACACAGCCTGGACACTGCAGGGAGAACGCAGATAGCGGAGGTCAGGCTTGTCAGGCTTTCTCAGGGAGGGTCACCGTAAAGGAGGCTGAAGGCCATTAGAAATATCTTCTGAAATTTACATATTGAAAACACTCTGGCTGCTTTTGCACACATCCTGAGAATTTGTTTGGTGGAGGGAATTGCAAGACTGGACAACATTGTGGCTGTGGCATGTTGCTGCTCACTGCTCTGCCCAAGTCTACAGTGAGAGAAGGAACACATAAAGCAGACCAATGTGAAAGATGTACAGTTTGGTATGGAAAGGGAGGGAGTGGATCTAAAGGCAGCTGTGCTTGTTAAAGAGAAATTTCAGGTTCTGTGCATGGCCAGCAATAGGAGAGGGGTTCTGAGGGCAAGATCCTATCCATCCAGGGCTTCCCCTTGTGAAAATGCAATGCAAAAGAAGAAGCCTACACCAAGGGTGCCTCTAAAGGGCTTCCCTGAATGGAAACACCATCTACAGGCACAAGTCCTCAGAGTCACACAGAATATGCTGCATTCATGTGCTATTGCTTTTTTATGCATGAAAGAAACAAGAAAGAGGGAGTCATGGAGTTTTGTGCCAAGGTTCCAGCTGCTAAAGCCAGACAATGTGAAGAGTTCTTGCAATGAAGTCTCCCAGAGTCCGTTGCATGAAGCTGGGAAGGCAGAGTCTAAGTTTTAGTATAGATTCCAGGAGCAGATGCAAGAACCATGGAATGTCTGCTAAACAAAGCTGCCAGCATGGAGTAAAGCTGGCCCACAAGACAAATCACATGTTCTGTGTTGGCAGCAGAGTTTGTGTGGTGGTTTGAAAAAAAAATGGCCCCCATAGGCTAACGTATTTGGTACTTGGTCCCCAGTTAGTGGAACTGTTTGGGAAGGATGAGGAAGTGTGGCCTTGTCGGAGGAGGGCACACCACTCCCAGGATGCTCTCTCTGCCTCATGCCATGCTCCCTGCTAGGATGGTCATAGACTCTAACCATTTGAAACCATGAGCCTCCAAATTAAATGCTTCCTTTTCTAAGTTGCCTTGGTCATAGTGTCTTATCACAGCAACAAATCACTAAGACGACTGAGACAGCAAAAATCCAGAATCTATCACAAGCCCCAGATGGCAAACATGATGCAGCAGGGTTTGGTGTTTTCCTGTCTTGTTTGACTGTCAACTTGACAGGATTAGAAATCAATTAAGAGACATGCCTCTGGGTGGATCTGTGAAGACAGTTCCAGAAGGCATTAACCAAGGAGAGAAGCCTCTCCCCAGAATGAGAGATATGTACCCAAGATGGCCCAGATAGGAAGACGTCTGAGGGAAGAGCAGTGTTGCTTGCCAGCCTGCTTCAACTCTTGCTGGTGAGTATGTTGATCCTGTTGGTGCTGCTGTCCTTTGCTTACTTCAGACTCATGTGTCTATGATCTTCTAACATAGACTGAAGCCAACAACACTCAAGAAATCTCTAAGGTTTTCAGTATTAGATTGGAACTACTGAGGCACACAGTGTCATGGACTGAGAGCTACTAGATTCTCCATGTCTCTAGCATGCTGTTTTGGACTTCCCAGTCCTAATGTGTGTTTCTTGTGAGTCCCATTTAATATATATATATATATATATATATATATATATATATATATATATATGTATGTATGTATGCATATCTTTCCTATTTCCTTTGCATCTCTAGAGAATCCTGGCTAATACAGAATGCTTTACTCTGTATCATTGTATATTGGAAGCATGCAACTTTTCCCTTTCCTTTTCACCCAGGGGATAACAATTAAGGCATGGGACTTTGGGACTTTGGAGTTTTAAACGGTATTGGGAATGTTGAGACTTTGGGAACTTGTAGAGATAGAATAATGCATTTTGCTTTATGAGATCAACAAAGACTTTAGGAGTCAGGCACGAGGTGCTGTGAGTTAGTGATGGGTTCGGGTGTCCAGTTGATAAGGGATGGAGTTGTGATGATTAATCTTCATTGTCATCTTGACCACTGAGTAGAAGCTCCATGTAGGTATCTATAAGGGTGATTCCAGAGAGGCCCTGAGGAAGAACAGTGCACTCAGAATGCAGGTAGTACATTCCATGAACTGCAGTTCTAGACTGAATACAAGGGAAGAGGTGAGCTAAGTGCTAGAATCAATTTCCTGCTTCCTGACAGAGGATACAATGAACCTACTATGCCTCACACTCTTGCTGCCATGTGTTTCCCTGCATGATGAATGTCTCCTCATGCCATGCATATAAACCCTCCCTCCCTCCTTCCCTCCCTCCCTCCCTCTCTCCCTCATTCCCTCTCTCTCTTTCTACCTTCTTTCCTCCCTTTCTCCCTTCCCTTCCTTTCTTCCTTCCTCCTTTCTCCCTTCCTCTCTCCCTCCCTTCCTTCCTCTTTCCCTCCTTTTCTCCATCCTGTCCTCCTCTTTCCCTTTTTCCCTTCCTTCTCTCTTCCTTCCTTCCTTCAGTTGCTTTCATTTTCAGGAATTCTACTGCAGCAGCAGCAACAACAACAACAACAAAATAACTAATACAGTAAAAAAAAAAAGTTGACAGAAACAGAGACTTGCAGGATAACATGAGGGTTAGTGTGCATGAAACTGAAGCCAGAAATGGAAGAGACTCAGAAAATATTTTAAAAGTATCACCAGAAACTAACGACAAAGAGAAAAAATTTTAAATAGCTCAAAAAAATTTAGAAAGAAGATAATAGAAAGAAACCTAAGAACTAAAGCATATTTTTTTGGTGGAAATTATGCAAGCCAAGAGAGATGGAATGATATATTTTTTTAGAGTGTTGAAGGAAAAACACTTGAATGTCATGCCCAGTGGAAATACTTTCCAAAAAGGAAGGCGAAAATCAAGGCTTTACAGAGAAACACATGTTGAAGGAATGCTTCAACAGCAAACTAGCTCTGTGAGGATGTGGAGGAAAGGGACCTCACAGACAAGACTGAGTTTACTCAAAGGGACAAAGGGCAAGTAAGTGTTAAAGATACAAATAACTGTGACTTACTATTTTTCCAGTCTTTAGAAATAAAATTTCTTAACCAGGTATCATACCTAGACCTGAGTCCCAGTGCTAGTGAGCACTACAATCCCAGTGTTAGGGAGCACTACAATCCCAGTGCTAGGGAGGACTGTAATCCTAGTGCCAGAGTGCATTATAATCCTAGTGTTTGTGAGCACTGTAATCCCAGTGTTAGAGAGCACTGTAATCCCTGTGCTAAGGGGCACACTGTAATCCCAGTGTTAGGGAGCACTGTAATCTCAGTGGTAGGGAGCACTGTAATTCCAGTGGTAGGAAGGTGAAGGGAAGAGGATTAGGGGTTTGTTGGGCATCCTTCCCACACTTATAACCCCAGCTCTTAAGAAGCAGAGATGTGATTGTTGGGTTTTGCTAGCTTTTAGCCTATCTGAGAAAACATAAGCTCCAGATTCAAGGAGAGACCTTGCCTTAAAGCAAAGGTGGCATGTGTTAGAGGAGGACACCTGACACCCTGTCCTGGCCTCTATACCTACAGATAGGCATAAACTCACCTACTGATGCATGCATACATGCATACACTCATATAGGTACACACTCACTCATGAGCAAGCACACGCACACACACACACACACACACACACAAATTTTATAGACCAGAATAGGTTTAAAGCAAAACCATGGGAAAAGACATACCACACAAACACTAATAAAACAAAGCTGGATTGTGATGATAATTTCCATGGGTGTTTACATATGTCAAAACTTAGCATCAAACTGTGTTCCAAGCATATGTAACTTATTATATTTCAATTAAGCTTTAATAAAACTGGTAAATAAAGAGAAGTCTTTGAAAAAGAACTCTGCTGGGCATAATAGGGGATGCCTATTGTCTCAGACATTCAAGAAGTTCAGGCAGAAGGATCGTTTGGGTCCACAAGTTTGGGGTCAACCTGGACAGCATAAGGAGTTCTGTATTAAAAATAGGATTTGATTATAGCTCAGTAGTAGAGCGCTTGTCTTCCATGTTTGACACCCTAGGTTCAATGCCCAGTACTGAAGAAGGGAAAGTGGAGAGAGAGGGGCTCAGGTAGGGGTGAGTAGTGGCAGTAAGCAAGCAAAACAATGCGGTGGTTACCGTACTATCAAATTAAATTTTAGAATAGCAAGTATTGCCTGGGCTGAGACAGGCATGTAAAATTTCATTAACATATGTCAGGCCTGCCTGAGGTGATACATACCTTTCAGCCTAACAGGGAGTTTGGCAGCTCTCTGTGAGTTTGAGATCAGCCTGGTCTACATGGTGAGTTCTAGAACAGTCAGGGTTACATAGAGAAATTCTGGCTCAATAAAACAAAGAGGAGGAGAAAGAAAGAAGGGGAAGGGAAAGGGAAGAAGGAGAAATAGGAAGAAATAAATAAGTGAATACACAGACAGACAGAAAGATAAGTGGATGGGGTGGGGCTGGATGCAGAGAAGGCTCAATGCCAAGATAATTGACTACTCTCCCAAAGGACCCAAGTTTATTTTCAGTGCCCAAATGGTAGATCATAACAACTTATAAATTCCAGTTCTAAGGGGTCCAACACCCTCTTCTAGCTTCTGTGGGCACCTGCATGCACATGATATACAGACCAATGCTTGCAAACTATTTTAATACATAAAATGAATCAATTAAAAGAATCGTAGCACCTTCCCCGCTTTGAGAGATATAAAAACTAGGCATAGTGGTATATACCTTTAATCCCAGCTTCAGAGGGCAAAGGCAGGCATTCACACATAAAATGAAATACAAAGGGGGAAAAAGGGGCTGGGGATAGGTTGAATCTTCAGTGTGGTGAAGGAAGGAAGGAAGGAAGGAAGGACATATAGTATTAACATCAGAAATAAAACCAAAGATATTGATGTAGACAACACAATGTTGAAATCAGACAAGACACATAGTGAAACACCAATGTCGTGAACGATACAAACACTAAAGCTCACTCTCTATTGGAGAAACTGAATTTGTGGTTAAAACTATTTCTACGGATGTTCAAGCTTGTCCTTTGAAATCTGCAAATATCGCTCAAAGCAATGGAAGAACAATGAGGAGGCAGGAACGCTCACCCATGGCCACAGCGTGAAGTTCTCAGTGCTCCCCAATCCGTTACAGTCCCAATGTTCTGCACCAGGAATAGTCTTCCCTCAAAGAAAGCTCCAAGTCTAGCTGGCTCCCGTGATAATTTCCACCTAAACTTAAGAAATAGGATCAAAGTCCTTCGGGAAATGGGAAAATGGCCTATCCCAGCTCACCTTCAAGGCCAGCCTGATAAGAATACCCAAATCAGACAAAACATTTGACTACGAGATTGCAAGAACAAAATGAGTCTGTAATGAACACAGACACACACGACTGAACAACATTTTAGCTAATCAAATCCAGCAATAGAGAGAAAGGGAGATGAGGCAGCACCAAATCGGGTTTACGCCAGGCAGGAAAACTTGGTTCATCATGGAGAGTCAATCATCAGACCTTGCTGCAAGTAGCACAAGTCTTAAAAATCGTACAGTCACCTCTATGTAAAGAAAAGCATTTGACAAAAACTTAAAACCACTCGGCAAATTAAATGTAGACGGATCATTGTAACCCGGTAAAAGTTTACTATTACGGTCTTACCTAGTTCTTCTCCCTAAAGACAGAAAAGAGAAACGTGATATGCCTTCCCTACTTCTTGTCACTTCTCTTTTAATGTGCATTGGTATTTTGCCTGCATGGATGTCTGGGCAAGGATGTCGGAATCCCCTGGAGCTGGAATTAAAGACTGATGTAAGCTGCCGTGTGGACACTGCCAGGTTCTCTGAAAGAGCACCCAGTGCTCCTAACCACAAAGCCATCTCTCCAGCCCTTCCTGGCACTATTTTACTGTCATCCTAGACAGCACAAAGGTGTAGAAGAGTAACAAAGGTGAACAGACTGGAAAGGGAGGTGGGTGAAGAGGCATATGCCTGTAATTCCAAAACTCGAGAGTCTAAGGCAGAAGGGTTGTGAGTTCAAGGACAGCTGAGGCCAGGTGTCTGAGAGAGAAGGACGTGGGACAGAGGGACTCTAGAGAGGGACTCCCTATGTCTGGAACTAACTTTGTATACCAGGCTATCCTTAAACTGTCAGAGATCTACCTGCCTTTGCCTGCCTGTCTTAATTAGGGTTTCTGTTGCTGTGAAGAGACACCATGACCATGGCAACTCTTATTTAAAACAAACAAACAAAAAAAACCAACCAACCAAACAAACAAAAAAACATTTAATTGGAGCTGGCTTACAGTTTCATGGCAGCATGCAGGCAGGCATGGTGCTGGAGGAGCTACTATCTTTATTGTAGGCAGCAGAAGGAAACTGTTCTACACTGGGTTAGCTTGACCACAGGAGACCTCAAAGCCTGCCTCTTCAGTGACATACTTCCTCCAACAAGGCCACACCTACTCTAATAAGGCCATACTTCCTAATAGTGACACTTCCTATGGGCCTAGCATTCACACACGAGTGTATGGGGGCCATTCCTATTCAAACCATCACACTTCCAAATGCTGGCATTAAAGGTGTGTACTACAAAAAGCACAGAAGCTTTTTGATTTTTATTGGTATATAATCACAAGCTTAGTTAACATACGATAGAGTGGGCTTCATTAATCAATGTATTTTACTCACATCTGTCCTTTCCAAGTGATCTGATGGCTTGGCAGTAAGTGCTCTGAGCCATCTTACAGACCCCTTGATTTTTGTTTTAATAATAGATTAAGGCTTGAGCAAACCCATTACTGAGAGATATATGGAAGAAAAGTATGTGCGAAGGTCCTCAAACTCAGTAGACACTAGGAAAACAGTAAATTATAACCACAAGAAATACTACTACCTTAAAACCTAAGGAAGGGGCAATTATTGTCATCTTTTACCAAGAAAATGGAAGGTAGAGCCAAAGCCGAGTAAGGGAAAGTCTATCCTCAAATGGCATTCAAGGCTGCTAATTCCTATCTACCAGCCTAACACTAACTCCTTTGTGTAAGTGTATAGATTGTTTAGAAACAGTACACCTGTGAATGTGTATACACATTCAGACACATGAATTACATGGTACACATGTAGAAGTCCGAGTACAGTTTGCAGACATTGGCTCTTTCCTTTCACTGTGTGGGTCCAGGGGAGTGAACTCCATTTCTCAGACCTGGCCACAGGTCACTTCACCCATGGAGCGGTCCCTCTGGTCTCCTAACTCCAACTCTTAATAAACTGTCTCTACTTCTGCTTTTTAAAAGAGAGAGAGAGAGAGAGAGAGAGAGAGAGAGAGAGAGAGAGAGAAGAAAAAGAAATACCACTACTGATCTAGTAGAAGTAACTGAAAGCCACCAATAACACACAAGTTTGGACACATATAAAGTTAGTAGGCACATGAAATGGTATGACCACTTTCGAAAACAATTTTGCAGTTTCCTATCACCTTAAATGTTGACATGGCCTATTTATCTCAGAGAAGTGGAAACACATGTCCACCCGTTTTTATTCATATCTAGTATTTAGCTTTATTCTTTGAGAAACTAGCCTTACAGACATCAGTACATGTCACACTCTCACATAGGGCTTCAACTTTACAAGGCAGATATTATTTCCCTCAGGATGACTGAAGGGTACAGGGGTTAGGGAGATAGCTCAGTGGTTAAGGATACTAGCCACTCTTCCAGAGGACCTGGAATCTACTCTTACTTAGCACCCACATAGTGCCTCACAGTAATCTATAACTCCAGTTCCAGGGGTCCTCTTCTGACCTCCTCCATAGGCAACAGGCACATACATGGTACACATTCATACACACAGGCAAGGCATGCACATAAAACAAATCTAAAATAAATAGATAAAAAGACAGAAGGGGACAGAATCACAGTTTTTGGTTCAAACTCTAGGTCTGTCACTCCCTGTTGTTGGTCTCTCTTGCTACAGGACTTTGAACATGCTACGTAAACTCTTGAGTGTTTGAACAAGGCAGGCAAGCAGGACCGATGAAGATTTGCAGGGCTCCATGAAGATCACTGTGGATTGATCCTCATGCTTCTGTGCTCCTGGGATTACAGGCATGCACTGCCAACGCTTAGCTTTGGCACAGTCAATGCTAAGTGCTTCACTAGGCACACAACGAACCTTCGAGAAACAAAAACTGTAATTAAAGTAGCAAAGAAGCTATATCGGAGCTTTCCAGAGGTTCCCAGAGGACTTCAGGTCCTTTACTTTGAAGATGGTTGTGCTATGGGGTTTGTAGCCAGAGACAACTGTAACTACCTAGATCAGCGGTCCCTGGGCTGCCACCTATACAGGATTTGGGAATCTATTATGGCAACTGTAATGACTCCTTATGCTTTTATGGCACTTGTGGGTTTATAAAGTGCTTCGGGTGGCTTCTTAAAAGGCTTCATTATAATGTCATTTTAGAGAAAAGGAAGCTGGGAGAGACAGGGTGGGTCTGAAGGAGGTTTCACAGCGAGTAGAAGACTGAAATCCAGGTTAGTGGATTCCAGGCACCATGACTTTGAGCTCTCTCAACTCTCTAGATACTGAGTTTCTGTGCTCAGTGCTCAGTGTGTGAGGGAGGAAGGCCTGGCAGGCCAGGTTCAAGGTCAAGGTATGTGTCATTATAATCAGGACAGTAGGAAGAGGCCCTGGTCTTACTGGTTGGGGTCCCTGTGAAGCTGTTGTCTGTACAACAACAGGTTGTCCTGGGCTTACCTGGCCTTAGAGCACAGGAAAAGAAGAGCTGAGTCCCTGGGAGGCTCAGCACACATTATCAGTTAGAGAACAGGCTGAGAAACTGCTGGCACAGGACATCAGAGCAGTGGACAATTTCCTGGAAGGCTAGGGTGGGGTATAGGGTAGGACAGGAAAGGACACAGGGAGTGCCTTTTGTGGTGACTGGAGTGTTCCATGTCTTGGGTAGGGTTTCACAGGCATGTGATGTAAAAACCACTCGAATTTCTACTGGAATTCTTTCCTGAAGATCCATGCACTTTATAGCATATAGGTTATGACTCAATTTTTGAGCATTCCAGAGGCAGAAGCAGGAAGACTGCCATAAATTCAAGGGTAATTTGTTCTACGCAGGGAGTTGCAGAACAGCCAGGGCTACATAGCAAAACCCTGTCTCAAAAATAAATAAATAGTCTATTACAAAACCAAAACAAAACGCAACCTTTCTCCAAAGTATTCTCCTGTGCTCTTTAACCCAAAATAAAGACTGTAGCTTTGCTGGATGGTAATGCTCAGGCCTTTAATCCCAGCACTGAGAGGCAGAGACAGGTGAATCTCTGAGTTCCAGGACAGTCTGGTCTACAGAGTGAGTTCCAGGACAGCCAGGGCTACACAGAGAAACCCTGTCTTAAACCAAATCCAAACCAAACCCAAAACAGAACAAAACATCAATGTAGCTTATACTGAAGTGAGGACTTAGATGTGAATAGTCACAGTGCAGGGAACCTGGAAGGTCCTAGGTCCTCTGAGTAGAGGGCAGTGGCTGGGTCCATGCTGTGGAGGGAACTACAGTGTGCATTATGGAAGCCTCAAGGGTTGTTCCAGGTGACACTGGTTTCCTCCTATAGTTGAACTACTGTCCTGGCACCCCGTTGGAGGGTTCAGGCATATAGTTCTCTTCAGCAAGGGCTGAGGTAGCATTTTCTTTCTGCCCCCTCCTTGCTGATGATTGGTGGTTTTGAGACCATTGCTGTTCTCAGTCTGTGTTCTGTGTTCTCAGTCTACGCATAAATAGAAAGCAGATTTTCACCAGCAGATCTGAGGATGAAAGGGTCTCTCTCTCTCTCTCTCTCTCTCTCTCTCTCTCTCTCTCTCTCTCTCTCTCTCTCTCTCTCTCTCTGGATCTATTTCTAACGCAAGTGTTCAATAAAAACCAGCCTGTAAGCATCCATAAACCTTGTGCATCAAATGAATAGTGGTTAATAGCAGATTACAAACGCTACTAAGAACTCAAGGCCAGGTGTGCTGATGCAGGCCTTTCTCTAGAGTTCTAGGCTAACCTGGTCTGCACAAGCAAATTCTGGGACAGCTGGTACTACATAGTGAGACCAGTCTCAAAAACAAAAAAACAGATGTAAGGGGAGGGGTGGCAAATGGCTCTGTGGGTATAGGTGCCTGCTGCTGAACCTTACAGCCTGAGGTGAATGTCCAGGACCCACCAGGCAGAGAGAGCGATCAGTTGTACATACATAGCCATGTATGTAGTGTGATATGTGTGCCCTTCCCTCACAAAACAAATAATAAATGAAAAACAACATGCAAGGGGAAAGGTCATAATAGCTGAAGTGAGATGCTTTCAATTGTCTCTTGGAATTAGCCAGAACTAGACAGTAAAAATAATTATGATGTGTTTTTAACAATACTCGATTGAACATACGCTAGTTTTTCTTCTGCTGAGGCTGTGGAAGGCATCGGTGGAAGGCAGGTGACACGGGCTTCATGAATTATCCTGTTTTTATTTTTATGTTTTTAGCTTTTCCAGTGTAACATTATTTTTTTTAATATTTATTTATTTTATGTATATGAGTACACTGTAGCTGTCTTCAGACACACCAGAAGAAGGAAGGGGGATCCTATTACAGATGATTGTGAGCCACCATGTGATTGCTGGGAATTGAACTCAGGACCTCTGGAAGAGCAGTCAGTGCTCTTAATCACGGAGCCATCTCTCCAGCTCTATTATTATCATTCTCTTTCGGAGACAAAGCCTCACTAGGCAGTCCTGGCTAGCCTGAAACTTGCTTTGTAGAGCAGGCCTTGAAATTTATAACAATGTTACTTTTTAATTGCTGAAAGTCCAGGTGTGTACCACCTCACTGGGCTGCACAAAGCTTTAAAATAATCCTGCTTACATAGAAAGAAGACCCAAGTGAAACATTAAACACAGAGAATTAATAGGCCACAACTTCTGACCACCATCTGTTAAAACTAGTCAGGGACATCATTCGAGGTATTCCTCCCTTGGAGCCCCTCTATTTAGGAGTTCTCAGGTTTCCTAGCACCCTGCCAAGTCTACAGATGGACAAACCCCTTAGAAATGGTGTCCGGTTTGCATATAACCCATGCATATATACTCCTGCATACTTCACTCTCTAGAGCACCTGTAATGTCTAGAGGTTAGTCTCTTTTATTTTGTCACTGTGACAAAATGCCTGTGGAAACAAGTCAAGAGAGGAAAAGGTTCATCTCAGCTCACGGCATCAGGGGTTACACATTGGTCTGATGGCTGCATTGTTCCAGAGCCTGTGCCAATATAGAACATCATGGAGGTAGGGTAAGGTGGGACAGAGCAGTTCACCTGTAATAGCCAGGAAGCAGGAGGAAATATGCTCTCCTCCTTTGCCCCCCCCTATTGAGTGGAGCCCCTATAGGATGGGTCTACCTTGTTAATCATTTTAGGAAATGCCCTGGTAGACACACAGCAAAGTGTGCTTCATTGATCTCTTAGGCATCTCTCAGTTCCCATCAAGATGACAAGATTACCCACACCAGCCCAACACAGATTTCCCATACCAGCCCAACACAGATTTCCCACACCAGCCCAACACAGATTTCCCATACCAGCCCAACACAGATTTCCCATACCAGCCCAACACAGATTTCCCATACCAGCCCAACACAGATTTCCCATACCAGCCCAACACAGATTTCCCATACCAGCCCAACACAGATTACCCATACCAGCCCAACACAGATTACCCACACCAGCCCAACACAGATTTCCCATACCAGCCCAACACAGATTTCCCATACCAGCCCAACACAGATTTCCCATACCAGCCCAACACAGATTACCCACACCAGCCAAACACAGATTTCCCATACCAGCCCAACACAGATTTCCCATACCAGCCCAACACAGATTACCCATACCAGCCCAACACAGATTTCCCATACCAGCCCAACACAGATTTCCCATACCAGCCCAACACAGATTTCCCATACCAGCCCAACACAGATTTCCCATACCAGCCCAACACAGATTTCCCATACCAGCCCAACACAGATTTCCCATACCAGCCCAACACAGATTTCCCATACCAGCCCAACACAGATTTCCCATACCAGCCCAACACAGATTACCCATACCAGCCCAACACAGATTTCCCATACCAGCCCAACACAGATTTCCCATACCAGCCCAACACTATATCGGCATAATAGCTGTTATACAAGGAATAACAGCAAGGAAAGATGTTATAAGGTTCAGTGGAGATGCACTTGCCTCTTCAGCCTTCAGCTGGTGCAATTAAGGTATGTGGAACCCTCCTTATAGATAGACAACTGTATATAGAAATTAGGGCAAAGACCTTACCTAGCATTCATGAAGCCCTGGGTTTGACTCACAGCACCAAATAAATATAGGTACGAATGGTATACACCTGTAATCTCAGGTCTTGGGAGGTAGAGGCAGAAAGATCACAAACTTAAGGTTATCCTCTGCTACATACAGAGTTGGAGGCCAGCCTGGGATACATGAGGCTCTACTTTAAAAAAAAAAAAAAAAAAAAGAACAGGAGAAGGAGGGGGAAAAAAAGAGAAAATATGCAGTAAGAAGCACATTTTCTCTTGGGTAGAAGAGAAAAATCAAAACTAAAATAAAAAGTTACCTAGAAAAAAAAAATGCGGTGGCGCATGTTTCCCATGTTTCCGTGGTTTATTTATTCATCCTTCGCTCAGCAGGTGTATCTTAAAAGCTCCCTTTTCCTGGAACTGTGAGAGGTAAAGAGAGCCAAAGCCTTGTCTGCAAAGCACTGACATTCTCATGACATGAACAGACAAAACCAAATGACTGACTGACCCTACCCAGCATGCAACAGTAGAGCTGCACAGGTCAAGGAAGAGGGATGGAGAAGGAAAGGCAAGGTCCAGCATGAAGCTGACTAACTCAGCCGGATGTTCTTCTGGGGGTGGTGACATTTGGACAGATGTGGATGAGGCACAGCAGCCAGCACAAGAGGAAAGCGTGGAGCTCAGGAAGAGGCGAGTCAATGTCCTTTCCTCCTCAGTCCCCCCGGGCTCTGATTTGACTCCTGACTCTAGGCTCAGAGTACAGGTCTGGGCTGAGCTCAGAGAGAGAGAAGGGGCCTGTCCAGAAAGTTAATGTAGGTTACAACTTGGGACATCCTGATGGCCTTTGGTGCTAGGCAGCTCTCCCCCCTGGAGGGGGGCACTTCACACTCAGGCATTACATTACCCTAGACACAGACTGTTCTTCAAGAGCCAATAGAACTACCCATCGATGCTTGAGAGACAGAGACAGAATCTTGAGTTCAAAGCCAGCCTGGGTTACCTAACATGTTTAAGGCTAACTGGAATACACAATGAGACTTATTTTAAAAATCAGATGAATAGCCCCCCGCAAACAACCAAGCTGCCCAAGGTTCTGCCCAAATAGAGGGAGGTTCCTGTGGTTTCTGTGGCAAAAGGGGTCCTTGGCCAAGAGCAACAGTTTCAGCCTTAGTCCAGAGCACAGTTATGAAGGTGCTAAGGTCTGCAGTATTATGCAGTATTACACACAGTAGGCACTCAGTCACCAGCATATACTATTCCAATAAAGACTTGAGTTACTTGGGGCCTGGGAAGAAGGTGTAATTGTTAAGAGCACTGCTTGCTCTTCCAAACAGCCTGGATTCCCAGCATCCACATGATTGCTCACAACCATCTGTAACTCCAATCCCAGGGTAGTCAACACCCTCTTTTGACTCTCACAGGTACTGCATGCACATGGTACACAGATGAAACATGCAGGCCAAACACCCGAACACATAAAATAAATTTTAAAAAACACAAAGACAACTCATTTATGCAGAAACTGAATTAAAAGCTGAATTTCCCTGTAGGCTAAGGCCTGGAGAACTCTCAAGGGCTGGCCTGTGGGAAGCAGAGGAAATCTGTTCCTAATAGGGTTCTGTGGAAGCTTAGTGAGTTCTTCTATCCAATTAACAGGCCCAGCGGACACGAGGGAACAGATTTCTTCCTGAGCCTGGACACTGCCATCCCTCATCCCGTGGAAAAGAGATTATGAAGAGGGTAGGGCCGGGGAGGAAGCTGACCTAACTCAATTATCAGCCCTGGTTTGTCCATTTTAGCCTGGGAGGAGGTGAGATCAGAGGGAAGCCAGAGCCTCTCAGGAAATGACAAATCTGAAAACATAGCCCGGACAAGCCCACCTCAGCTTCCCTGAGGCCCATTTTGGAATTAACAGGCTCCTCTCTACGCTCGTCTTATCAAGTGCTGGTTGCAAAGGTCCCAGCTGTGCCTTCGAGATCAAGGTGGGCATCTCTTTATAGCTACAAAGACTCATCGGCTTGAGCTCAAGCTCGCTAGTGACGGGGAGTCGGTTACCTGCGTGACTCTCAGTGACATTGTTGATTCAAAGGCAGCTAACTACACTGTCACCGAGACTAGGGTCAGCTGGTCTTGGATTTGTCATAAAGCAGGTGTTGAATCTGGGAGGCCTCGGGCGCCAGTCTCAGCTGCCAATGAGATTTATGACCCATGGTAGACATGTGGCTGTGTTCTTGGCATCTATTCTTCTCCTAGATGGCAAAGTGTGATCTCCAGGTGGATTTGTACCAGTTCCCATCAGTCTCTCCTCTTGCCCTCCTACCCTTGGGAGCCGGAGGCCTTGTTCTGGCTTGTAGTGGTCCAGGCAGAGCCACCCTCAGACTCCATAAAGGTCTTCAGAAAGTTTCTGTGTCTTGTCCCCAGAACAAGGCAGTGTGTTGTCTTGAAAGACGGTGACAGTGACCTCAACACCTCAGAAGAGGCCAGCCTGAGACAGAGCAGACACATACAGTAGGGGGCAGAGCCTAGAGAATCACACAGGGAGAACTACAGCCCTGAGAAATGTTTGGGTCACTTCGTTCTGGAACTTTTCAGCAGTACTGGCCAGGCAATAATAGTTCTTTATAACTGTCATGTAGTCTGTGAATAAAAAAAAAAAAAAGAAATAAGAAAAAGACATGACTGGTCCTAGGTAGTGGGGAAGGTCCACTGTAGATTAAAGGGAGAGTATAGCCAGAGGAAGAGACATCTGGAACAATACAGAATGAACAGGATCCTGAGCTGGGAAAGGTGAGGAAAGGGGGAGGGGGAGGGGGAGGGGAGAGCTAGACCAAGAGGCCAGGAGGGAAGAGGGTAGGAGACAGAAGAGCCAACAGGACTGGCTTAGTAAAACTGGCTGGATTCTGTAAGGAGGGCAGCTGGGGGAAGGGTAGCTTAATTCCTGGCTGGAGAAGTTTAGGGTAGGGGGCAGGGCAAGACAACCACATCCTGTAAAAGGTAGGGACTGGGGCTTGCAGGGAGAACCTGGCAGCCAGGTCCACTTCGTATGTTAATAGCACTGCAGTTAACCATTTGTACTGGATTTGAGACCTAACAGTTTGCATTTTCTGTTGCCTGTCACCACTAGTATCTTTAGGAACCAAGATTTCATTCAGATCAAAGGCTCCTGAGGGGAAATTGGCTTCTGTCATCTCTACCCAAGGACAACAGTTACACCCTGGGTAGCTCATTGGACACATCCACTCTGTTTCCACAGGAAGGGTGGTGAGGAATCTGTTGGGGACTTTTCTCATTTCTACCTGTGTTGATAAGTTGAGATGAATGAGTATCTTTCTAGGCTGGATAAAAAGAGGCCGTCGACAGATACACAGGGAAGGCAGATGCTTTCTGACAACTAGCTCTGTCAGAGAGAGCCACTTCATTTCCTGGCTGACTACTGTGCTTGAACTGGGTTTCCCTCTCTTGCTCCCAGCTAACCCAGAGTCATTCTGTCTTTGTTTCTCAGCTCTCAACACCCAGGCACACAGAATTTCAGCTATGATTATGAACTGACTCTTCCAAGTTAACCCTTCTACCAACTTTCCCAAACTCCAGACTGTATCATCGGCTGCCTATTTGAGGGCTTGGTTAGGTTTGGGATTGAGCAAACATCTAGCAGGTTCTATCTATGGGACAGGGCGGTGCTAGGAGTTTTCACAGACATTTCCTCATCTCCTATCCGAATGGCCCCTGCTGGTTCATGCTCATTTCCTAGAAAGAAACTGAGTCACCGAGAGTTCTAAAGGCACCTAACCAATAATGGTGCTGATAAATGTAGCTTCCTCCAGCTACCTCCAGCTGACTACTTCTGGTCAGGTGGCTCTGACGTCTCTTTCTTGTTCCACTGTGAAAATGGCTGAGGGGTAAGATCGTGAGGTCCTTAGGCCTCAGAGGAAGTATTCTGAGAGCAGATGACAGAAGTTGCCAGTCAGAACCCCCCCCCTCCCCCCCGGGCCCGTGTCAGTACTGAGTTCCGCCCAGGAACCCTTAGCCAATCTGGTTTTCCCAAATCTGAAGGGCCAGAGGCAACCATGTGCCACTGGGGTGCAATGGCCCTTAGGCAGGGTCAAGGTAGGTGAACCTTGGCCAGTTCCTGTTTGAAACCAGAAGCACAAAGAGGAAGTGGCCGAGGCCGATTCACAGGAGAATTTTCTCCTTCTTTCAATTTTCCTTTAAACATTTTTACTGAGATAGCTTGCATGCCCTAAAATTTACCCTTCCAAAGAACACAATTCAGCATTGTGTGAACTCCTCTGTAAACCTGGCTGTCTTCGAACTCAGAAATCCACCTGCCTCTGTCTCCTGAATGCTGGGATTAAAGACGTGTCACCAAGCCCGGCTTTTAAGTTTTTATTTATTTATTTATTTATTTATTTATTTATTTATTTATTTATTTATTTTTGAGACTATGTAAGCCTTCACTGCACTGCAACTTGATATATAGGCCAGACTGGCCATGAACTCAACAAAGATCAGCCTGCCTCTGCTGGTGGAGTGCTGGGACTAAAGGCTCAGGACACCAGGCCTTGCCCTCTACATGTAGTGCTGAACACGTAGTGCTCATTTAATACATGGCACTACCTTGGCTAGTATTCTGTATTTTTCCTTTCACTGACATCATCCACATTGCCGTGAGTCTGTCTGGTCATTCCTGACAATAGCTGTGGGGTTTGCTGCTACCACACTTTACATATCTACCCCCCTGTGAGGATGAATACATGTTGGTCCCAGCTCTCTGCTACTGCCCAGAGACCTGCAGTGGCCGTGCAAGTAGGTGTCTGTTTCAGGACCAGGCGGGAACATCTAGAACACACATCCAGGAGTGGATTGCTATCTCCGAGAATGTGTGGTTACCCCTGTTGATGTTGTGAGAAGTCTTTCTCTTCCTGGTGGACGAGACAGAACTGTTCCCACAAATTCGCCACCCAGAAACAGCAGCCAGGACACACTTTCTGTGCAGGTCTGCACACCTGAGTCTCCTTGATGATGTACACCTGGCTACTGAAGAGCAGTTCTAGTTCTGTTTGTCTCTCTGTCCGTCTGTCCCCCCATCCGTCGGCCCCCCCACCCCCCACAGAGGTGAAAAGGGGCACATGGGCCATAGTACATGTGTGGAGGTTAAAGGCCAGCTCTGTGAATCATCGCTTCCTCCATTAGTTACTATGTGAATTCCAGGCATGGAACTCAGGTCACCCAGCCCAGGTCCATCTTCCACTTCAACTCTCACTAATGTCCCTTAAATGTACTAGCCCTATTAAGTGAGGTTATTCTTTATACCTCATAGATTAGAGTTTTCAAGGAAACTACTCCTCCGAGAACTTGTGTTTCGGGGGTGCAATGACCTGTGATCCTGCTTGTGTTTTGTAACTGGGGAGAATTCACAGGGAGGAATAGTTCTGGAGACCTCTGGGGACACTTGGAATACCAGGGAAATGGGATCTGTTGGGATTTTTGTTTTTTAAGATTTATTTTATGTATCTATGTATGAGTGCTCTATCTGCATACATACTACCTGCAGGTCGGAAGAAGACATCAGATTTCATTACAGATGGTTGTGAGCCACCATGTGGTTGCTGGGGATCGAACTTGGGCTGGAAGAGCAGACAGTGCTCTTAGCTGCTGAGCCATCTCTCCAGCCCCTGATGGCAATCTTAACCTATGAGGGCTGTTCGTTTCCCAGATAGACTCAAAACATCCTGTGTAGAAGACTCTTGTGAGAGAACTCCTAAGTTTGGGGATGTTGGTCATTCAGGCAAAGCTGAGAGCCATGTGGGCTCCTTAGGGATTTCACTCAGGCAGTGGTGGTGCACGCCTTTTATCCCGGTACTGGGGAGACTAAGGCAGGCAGATCTTTTTGAGTCTGAGCCTTGTCTACAAAGCCAGTTCCAGGCAGCCAGGTCTACACAAAAAGAAACTATGTCCCAAACAAAACAAAAGATTCCACTCAGCTACAATGTATCCCTCCACCCCATAAAGCCACTTTAAAGGCAGAGGGGTGTCTGAAAAAAGTCTTAGGCAAAGAATCCATTTATGTGTAATATGAATCGCTTTGTCCTCATTTTGGTTTCATGAGTTTGCTTTTCTCATAATAGGCTTATGAATGTGAAAGCAATAACCCTGCTTGACAGACCACAGCCCTAAGTGAACAGTCGGTCACCAGCAATGTCACCAGAAGCCTGCTGGCAGCTGGGATGGGAAATAGTAGCTGTGGTGCCCAGGGCTCTCCCAAGCTGCTGCCATTTCTTTCCTTTCAAAGTTTCTGGTTTTCTAGAGGCTTCTGTGGCCCTCTTACTCAGAAGTGTTTAGGCAAAGAAGGGAACCCTGATTTCACAACCCTGAGCTTCGTTTGCATGTGTGCTCACATAAACGCTGAGAAGGAAGATTGAGAGATGGTATTTTCAGAGTCCCCAGGACCCTGAACCTATATTTCTTGTCAGCACTTCGCTTCCTAGCAGCATCATGGATGATGGCCAATGGGTCATCAGACACAATTGTGAGCATACGAAAGGTGGGTTTTGTGACCAGCAGAGGCCCAGGACTATAGAGCTGAAGTAAGCTTGTCAGTTCCCTCTCTGCTGGAAACTGAGGGGCAGCAGCAGCTGGAGATCAATGTCCAGGTAGGAACAGGAAGTGACTCAGAGTGGTGTGAGGCAGAGGACCTGGAGCTGCTACAGACGCTCTTTTCTGGCTCACCCTTCAATTCTACTGAGGGAGGGCCTATGATGTCCCCTCAAAGGGGTCAGAATGTGTACAGCAGGAGACATCTGGGAAACTGTATAGCATAACCATAACTAATAATGCCCTTTTCTGGTCTGGCTACTCCCCATGCTAAGACTGTATGAGCCAATTAAACATGTGACCAGCCAGTTAAGCTGGTTGTATGGAGTTTGCTGTTTTCCTCTAGAGCCTAAGTCTTCTAGATCTTGAAGGTGGGAACTCTAGAACCTGAAGAGAATGAAGACTGGATTCCTGTCTGCTAAGGCCCTGTCTCAACCCTGCAGGAGAGTCCATGATCTGTGATTGTATTAATGTTTGCAAGAGCCAGTTCCAACTAGAACAGATGAGCTAGTTATCCTAGGCAAAAATATAGCGCGGTTGTCTCATTTTTCCCCCAAGACATGTTTTTTTGTTTCTTTGTTTTTTTTTTTTTTTTTTTTGGTGTGTAGTCCTGGCTGTCCTGGGACTATACTTTGTGTAGACCAGGCTAGCCTCGAACTCTGAGATGTCTTCCTCTGCCCCCCAGGTGCTGGGAGCACAGCTTGGCTTTGTAAACCCGATCCCCCAGCAATTTCAGTCTTGACGGTAAGTCTGATTCTTGCATACAAGATCCTAGAGCCACACTTGTCTTACCTGCACCAGCCCCAGCCTACCCTTCCTTCATCCTAAGAGGAATCCAACAACTTACCCTTCTCACATGGAGGAGAGATTTAAAGAACAATGTTTAGCAGGTAGGTCCAAGCTGTCCCCTCAGGAGTAACTTCCAGTCCTAGGAAGTGTTTGCCTACTGGGCTTGAAACTGGGGGAAGAAAGTCAGTAGATACAGCTGCTGACTGGACTTAACCAAGCTCCTGAGGGATACACGTGGCACCCGCTGATCAGGGGGAACTCAGATTCGTGACATCTTTCCATAGGTCTCTCCATGGGATACTCAAGCTGACCTTTCTTGACAGATGTGTGGAATAAGAAAGATAGAGCTGAGACCAGCACCTACTTTTGTGCCGACCCATCTTTCTGAGAGGGTTTAACCCTCAGTGCCACAAAACCCATCCCTGAGCTGCAAACTGATTGTCCCAGCTAATTTGAGACTTAGAGTTCCAGAAGAGAGTAATGATTAGGTTTGCAATGGGGAAGTTCCTTTCCTCGTTAGGTCTTTCTCCTTAGACAGGATATTTCTACGTAGCCCTGGCTGTCCGCTGTCCAGAGGCGTGCTATGTAGGCCAGGCCAGAACTCTATTTCTGCCTCCAAGGTGTTGCAATTAAAGGCATGTGCCACTACATGAACTTGAGCTTGAAGGGTCTTTTAGTCTCAAGCCCAGGCAGGCTTTAAAGCTGAACAATCAGGTTCCTATTCTCTAGTTCCCCAGCATGCTGGTGACTCTTCTACAGCCAACCAGAGCTGAGAATGTGGTCACAGGTTCGGGGGAGGGTGTCCAAGCTCTTGGGTGTGGAGAAGGGTGTCCAAGCTCTTGGGTGTGGAGAAGGGTGTCCAAGCTCTTGGGTGTAGGAGAGGTGTCCAAGCTCAAGTCACTCCACCCAATTCTACCTGCTTCCATGTGATTGCTGTATGTTGTAATCCAGCCCCAGTCACACTTGGTAAGAGTGAGGCCACTAGGAAATTTATGCAGAAAGCCAGGCCCCAGGGACCACATTTAGGAAGCAGTGAGATCAGTTGATCACCAGCCTTAGTGATCACCAACTGGAACTTGATCTTCTACCTTTATAATGGGACAGAAGAGGCTCCAAAGTGCTTAAGGTTCTGCCTGTTCAGTGCCTTGTCTGCTCCACGACACTGTTCTGACCTCTCTTCAGGCAGATGTGCTTTACTTGAAACCATTTCAACTGTAATTCTATTGCCTCTTTTCCACCAGCAATGCACAACTTTCCCCTCTCACATTTCTCTGCCCTCTCCAAGAACCACGGCCATGCATTCTGCTCCTTTACCAAGGCAGGCAGTGAACTTGATCTACTCAGACTTCCCTGTTGGTTTTTATGGTTTAGCCTTTTTTTGGATCTCTCTCCTCTCTAACCCTCCCCCACCTCAATCAACCCTGTGCATGCGCGCGCACTCGTGTACACACACTTCTTTGGCACATGCATCACTTTTCCATGGCTTGCCCCTTTCCAGGTTCTCGTAGGTTTGGCCCAACACCAGGTCCAAGAACTTGACCTAAGAAGCCCAGAGAGCTTGGGTGTCCCACCTCTTAAGGCCTAGGTCTTTTTCCAGTATTATATTAAGATTTTAGTTTAATAAAAATTGCCACCCCTTCTCTTAACCTTTATAAGCTTGTTGTGAGCAAGAATCTAAGAGGTCTCTATCAGCCATGTCTGGCTTTTACGCTTCCAGCCCATAGGAATGGCTCTACAAGTGTCAGAGGTCTAAGAGGTCTCTCCAAAGGCTCCAAAGTAAGCTTTATGATATCCACGACAATAGGAAATTGGTTATAGGATGAGACTTGCTGTCAAGCAGCATTCTTTCTCTGGAGGATGTTCACTACCCATATTCCTTGATGGGCTGCCGTCCAAAAAGCCTTCTAGTGGTGTGCACATGGATGTCAAGAAGTACAAGAACCAAGAGAGGTGCAAATGACAGCTTATATCATGTCACCCTCAGATATGTGCTTTACCGTACATCATGTTGTTTTACGTATGCACACACATATAGATCCTATGTTGGTTGGTTCTCTTATACACACACACACTGAGGAGCGTCAGTCTCTGACTAGTTAGTTGTATATTTTGCCAAATATCTTGGCTCACGGACCAACTCTGTTGGGTACTACAGAGATGTCTCAAGAATGATAATGTCTGAGTAGAATTTAGAGAGCCCTCTGATCCAAGCTTCTAGAACAGAAGGAGCCACATTTCAGAGTTGAAGGACCTATTTGACAGTACCCAAGAGTTTGGGGGAATTGCCTGAACCATGTTCTTCACTTAGAACCAATGTAGACTATACTTCTTATTTAAGTTCAGTGTTATTTCCACTCCCAGGCCTCTTAGAGAGATAGGAAAATAACATTATTATTTAAGGTGGTGTTTTGGAGTGCTCAGAAACACTGGAGCACACTGATTCTGAGACCCCGAGAGGACAAGGTAGGGGCTAAAGAGGTTGTTCACCAGTTAAAAGTGCATACTACTTACGAGGTGACTCATAACCTATAAACTCAACTTCTAGGGGGATCTGATGCCTCTGCCTCAGTGGGCATCCTCACATGCACACACTCATACACATAATGAAAACAACAAGAAGTGACATAAAAAGACAGGGGCAAGCCTCCAATAGTCACTAAGTGTGGAACGGTTTGTACAAGTCTGTTACTCTGAAATTCTGCCAACGGCCACCATACATGCCATGATTATTAATTACGCTAGTAATTGTTCTGATTTTCAGTGCTGGATATTAAATCCAGCACTGCTTGGGACATAGCAGGCAAGTACTATACCACTGAGTCCCATCCCCTGACTAGCATTTGCCAGCATATGGATCAAGGAAGCTGTTGATACTACTGAATACTCAATTTCTTTCATTGCAAAGTCCTTCGAATCTTCTAAGCCACCAGATGTCTTCCTTTTCAATTCTCCTAGACAACACAACTTCCCTTCTGTCCAAGGACTCTGTGGGCAGCTGGGCATCTTGGTATTTGTCTTTCCCTAGCTTTGGTGGAGCACTGACAGGCAGATAAAGGGAAAGGAAGCCAGCGTTCTGTACTTCTGCTGGAATAGCCCATGAGCTCAGCAAGGAGTCATTTCCCAACTCAGGCCTTTTGAAATGCTAGATAACGACTTCCTCACGGAGAGACAGTCTCCACAGAACCCTGCTACACACTGTGAACTCAACCGAGGGATCCTCCTGTTTGCACACTACATAGGTCTCTTCCCCAGTCTCTTTGCCTCTGAGTTTCCACCCTGAAGAAGCATACCTGCTAGTAATAAAACACAACTAGAGCCCCGATGGGTCAGATTATCATTTATACTGTCAGAAGCAGTGGATCTTTGAAGACAACAAAAATAACTTTGTTTATCCAAACTCATGTTATTTTATTCTAGTATTAATGCCGAAGGACAAATGACTATTCTATCTGGAATAACTAGAGAGACCCACACAGCTTGCCAAAGACTAGAGCTGGGTGTGATGGAGTGTGTGTGTGTCCACCTGCAATTCCAGTACCCTGGCTGAAACAGGATCATAGGCTAACTAGTGAAATCCTGTCCTTAAAAAAAGAGGGGAGGGGAGAACGGTGACTTGCATTTGGAAGCTTAGCTCTCAGGAGGCTGAGACAGAAGAATTGTCAGTTTGAGACTAGCCTGGGCTGTACTATGAGACTGTGATTTTTTGCCCTGCCAGTAGGGACAGGCTCAGAAGTGTGTCTACACCTTGGTGTTTCTCCCATGGCCTACTACGTGGTTGTACTCAGGCTGAAGGCCTGGGGAAGAAGGCCTAGTGGACACAGCCTCCCCTACCTTTCCTTTTATTGTCAGATAGGACCTTTGTCCCAATAGTCAGAAGTGACATGACCACTGTCAGACATGGAACTTGTCTTCTAGTCTTCAGTATGGCTTTAAATGGAGTTTCCAACCGGGCAGGAATTAAAACAGCAAAGAAATGAAGGAAAAGGGTGTTTAAGCAACCAAGTCTTCCCAGAGAAGAGAAGAGGAAGCCAGGGAGAAGTGATTAATAGGTTTATTTGCATATACACAGAGAAGAGTCAGCATTGTTGGGTAAGAAGAGGCAGGGCTGTGAGGAGGTAAGGCTTCAGCAGAGGAAGGCACCTTGACAGACAACACGAGACTCCTATTAAATCAGCACAGTTGCAAACTTCATTTGCCTCAAGCCAACAGCTTGTTGAACTCATATATTGGTTAAGAATCATTTACAAAACCAGGAGCGAAACAATGGGAAGAGCAACAGTCTCATATCCCTGGACCTGCCACTCAAAGCATTATGTACAGGGTGCAGGAACAAAATCCATCTGATCAGTGCCCTCCTGCTAGGTAAAACACCCATTCCGGAGGAACTTGGTGATTAAATATGTCTTCAGCATGGGAGGCCTGGCTTATGCAATGGTTTAGGCAAAGGGGCCTTTGAAGTAGTTCTGGTCAGGCTTCCAATACCAGGACCACACAACACAAGATCTCTGAAAGTGAGTGTGGAAGGGCTAAAAGAAGCATCCCTTTCTGTCCTGCTCTGGCAGTTATTTTAGGGCCCATCTCCTGACAACCCAAACCTATGGTGCTGGAAGTCTCTCCCCAGGATGGAAAGCATCTCGAAAAGGATGACCCTTTTTGGCGTCTAAAGTTACAAACTAAATGACCCCTGACTTTTGAATGTTTTTGAATACCCAAATGAGATAACATTTAGCGATAAAGACCCCACTTGTCATTTGGAAACTAATTATTAATAGCTAGCTAATTTTGCTTTCTTTTTCCTTTAGGAAGATAATGTGAATCTGATTAGAGTAAAAGAGAATAGAAGAACCAGGTAAGCTGACTAAGGGGAAGAGAGACACACACTGAGTGGTTATAACTTTTTTTTTGTATATAAAGGATTAAAAAATTCCAATTTAATAATTTTGAAAAAGCAAATGTAAAATGACTTGGACTTATAAAACCAGAATTTACAATTATCTGTGAATAGTCAAAAGATAAATCATAGAACCATTTTGATTACAAATCTAAAGTAATTCTAACGTTGGTTACAGAGTCACTGTCCCGCTCCCCAGGAAGAGTTCAGCTGCTGACTGCACCCCCTACTCAGGCGCCTTCCTCTCCTTCCCAAATCTTGCTTCTACACTTCAACCACACCACAAATTCTAGGCACATCTGCGAAGCTCAGAAAGATGACATATATCCCCCTCGCTCTTACCAACTGCCTTCCTTTATAAGGACCCTGGCTGGCACTGAGCACCATCCATTCTTCCGCCTCCACAGATGGTCTTCTCTTGGCTCCATTCCAGCAGGACAGGTCCTCCTCAAAAAGGAACGCTGGGTCAGTGAGGCCACAGCTGCCTTGTGCTAAGCCCTCCCTATGCCAGTTCCAGCCAAGCTCCAGCTGTTTAGCACCTCTGCATTCAAAGTTCCACTGTTCTTTCTTCCTCTTGCTTTTAACATCTACACCAGACATCTGAGCATCTTTAGGTCTTCCTGTCTTGCACAACCCTTTCTTGACAACTCAGGGACTACAATCACCACTACACACTGGAAATGTGATATTTTCTTCTCTCCACTGTTACCTACTTCAACAGAACAGAATGTCTTCTGGGAGTCAGGACACAGACCAGAGACTTGTCTCTCCATACTCTCTGTCTCCTAACAGACGTTACTACTCTGCAAAGTTCAGGTGGAACCCACAGCCTCTGACAACTCCACTCCTGAGAGAAGGTGCCAGCCCCCATTTCTAACTGATAGATTGGCACTGGATTAGAATACAGTACCACATTCTGCTCTTCACTACAACTCATTAGCATTCTTCTACCAGCCATTTTATTAGAGGGAGGGGTCCTTTCTTCTTTCAGTATGTCTGGACTCCATTACCTGGAGCCAAGGAAGCACCTGCTGGCCTTGAGTGCCTCTGAGGAACCCAGCACCTAAATGGTTAAAGTGTGTAGTCCACTAGTCATTGTACGGCACCTCACAGCATGTATTGTAGTTCTGCCCCTTCTGCACACAGACACTATCAGGATCTGAGCCCTAGCAACAACAATGTTCCACTTAGAGCCACAGTAAATGCTCAGTGATATGTTAGCTGGAGAAAACATGGAACATTTAAGAAAGGAGCCATGTTTTCCTCTTCAGCACAGCCAATGAGCTGAAGGAAGGTCTCTTTCCATTTGCATCTCCTTTCTGCTAGCATAAATCTACAACTCAATGCAGCACAATCTGATCTAAGAGACTGTCTTGGTTAGGACCAGGACACCACGTCATATGAACAATGAACAGGTGTGACAGCAAAAGCTACAGATTCACAGGTCTTTGCTGATGGACAGTTAAAAGAAAGGTCTCCTAAGACAACAAGCCCACGTGTGCCAGTGGGCACACACACACAGAACAAGCCGAATGTCCCAAGACGGGTTCACTGTTACAACCTGCACAGGAATGCTATGCTACATCTCACTAGAGAAGAGCCACAGGCAGTGCTCTGCAGAGCACACGGCCATGCTGGCTAGACATTCCAACCCACTGGTGAGTGGCTAACAGAAGGAGCAGCAGCAGACACGTTTCAGGCCCTGTTTTTTATGTGCCTTTAATACTTATTCCTTTCCTCTGTGTTCACTAAACAAGAAAAATTATTTTGTAAGGCTACTTTTTGTAGCTTTTGTTTTCCCTTTGTATTTATCATGTTTTTAATTTCTTCTCTGAGGAGGAATTCTCTGAATCTGTGTCTTCAAATTCAATTCGGTGCCTTTTGAGGCCACTTTGGCCATGAATAACCTTGATGTTGTCCATGGCTGAGGGATCAGTGGGGTCCTCTCTCACTCCAGCAGTTGGGGTCTCACAGGCCATTTCAGACCCACAACAATCTTTGTGTAGAAGTGTCCCTGTCAGGGATGGGCTATCATGGTCAGTGTCTAGGTGTCCTGGGGAAGAGCAAGCCACTGTCTCCAGCTCCCCAGAGTTCTGCCCATTGTTGTGGGGGTGAGGGGGTCTGGGGTGCAAGCATCCATTGTTGTGGTTGGCACAGATGGTGTCAAGGCTCCTCTCCTCACTGTCATCAGACTGGGTCCTGGGACAGTTGCCAGATGCACTGTTGAGAGTGGAGCCCGATGCCTTGGGGACAGGAGGTGAGGGTGGCTCCTCAGCTCGACTGCTCAGGGCCTTGCTCAGAGCCTTTCCATTGAGCGTCTTAGTTTCAAAAGAGTGTTCTAGAGAACCACTGTTGTTAGTGTCCTGGGAGGTGCCCTCTGGCACCTCTGCCCAAGGATGGCTACTGTGCTCATGGCCTGCACCGCTGTGGGGATTTCTGGTAGAAGTCCCTTCTTTACAAGCATCATTGCTGCAGCCTTCAGGAGGCAGGTCCTGGTTCCTCTGGGTTGTGGCTGTTAGACAGGCTTCCTTACTGGAAGAAGGGGTTGGGTTGTCTTTGTGGCTGGTTCCTGCTCTTCCTTCATCTGCCTCCTCTGTCACTGAGGAGGTTTCCCCATCTTTGTTATTTGAGTAAGAGATATAGGAGTAGCGGAGCCATTTGTAAGCTTTATAAATCTTACGCTCAACTGATTCCATGTTGGCAGCTGGTGGTGCCCGGTTTGGCTGAATATCCGGAGTGGAAGTGCTCCGCTCAGGAGAGGAGTTTGGGGAGGAGGAGAGGTCATCTACCTTGATCTGTGGGTAGTCATAATTGTCCTCTCCAATGTAGGTGTTGGTGGACTTGACTGGAGCATTGGGCCGCTCTTCCCGGGCTGTCTTTTGTCGCCTCCGCATGGCGTTTCGCTGCCGGGTGGTGGCTCGGCGCTGGTTCAGTTCCTCTTCATCCTCAGAGCTGGTGGAGCTGCTGGAACTGCTAGATCCATCCTCAGGGCTGGGTGACCGTGGCCGAGGAAAGAGATCTGTGTCCAGTTCAGCCTCACAAACATTCTCTTCAGAATCAGACTCATTGGACAGGGCCAGGAGGCGTTTGTCCTGGTAGCGCCTCAGAGCAGATAGGCGCTGCTGTCGAGAGGCCGTATCCTCACATGTTGGTGTTGCTGGGGTTGACACCACTGCATTTGTGGTGGTGACACGCAGGGGCCCCAGGTGGAAGGCATTATCAGGAGACTCATCTACTGTGGGAGGTGGGGAGCGGGGCAGTGAGGCTGAGGATTCTGAGTCAGTGTAGCCGGAGCGCTCACTGACCCCCGCATGCAGTTGAAGGATGGTACTCTCGCTGAGGTCACTGTCTGAGTCTGAGCTCCAGCCCTCAATTTCACGGCGCACCAAGGAGTCAAAGAAAGCCATCATTCGGGGGTCTTCCTGGACCGACTGGTTAGCATAGTCGTGGGACAGGCCACTCCCACTGTTCAGTACAAGGCTGATGTACTCCTCATGGGTGTAGAGGCAGCGGGAGTCATCTTCAATCCGACCATCAAGGTCTCCTGTACATCCTGGCTGCTTGTATGGGCTCCAGATCTACACGGAAGATGAAAAACAAAGCAACCAGGATTGAATGAGAAGTCTTAGTAGCTGGCCATGATAAAGACCACTGAAGAGCCCCCCCACCCATCACGGTCATTTTAAAGTCACAACGCAACTTAAAAACATTTTCTTTACAATTAAAAAAGTGCACTCTTGTAATACTAGCATTTGAGAGGCAAAGAAAAGAGGCCACAGGACAACCTGAGCTATATAGCCAGAACCTGCCTAAAACCAAACTAAAACCAAACTTTTTTTTTCTTTCCAGGCAACGTTTTACTTCATGAGTTTGTCACCCCCTCATTGGTTCACTAGTCCCAGGAAGAGAAAGGACTTATCTACCCAAAATAATGTAATTAATAGGGATGTGGATCAGGTTTGGTACATCTTTTAACCAGCCGAACTGAGTCTTTTATAAACTGCCAATTTGGCTCAACAAACTGCATTACCTGATCCCATGTTTGTGGGATGGTGGTAGAGACATGTAGCTTAAAACCAAACACTTTAGTAGACTGGCTCTTATAAAATATATATCAAAAGTGCAGCTTTCAAAGGTCAGCAAAAGCAGTTTAGAGCACAGAATTAGACTTGGATCCAGAGACTTAAGGATGTCTTTAGGCAAAGGACACCCATATATTGTCTCTTCACCCCTAAGTTTTCTGTCAGTACATTGGAAATTATAACCTTAACCTAAGAGGATGGGTGGAAGATGACTTGAATATTAGGCAATGTAATTTCTAAAATTTCAGAAGATTGAAGCTATTCACAGAAAAGAATTTTTTCCAGAGTGAAAATATTCCTTGCCAGGCATGGTAGCATACTTCAGAGGCAGAGGCAGGTTTCTGTAAGTTGAAGGCCAGTCTACACAACTAAGCTCCAGGGCTACATTGTGAGACCCTGCCTAAAAAACCAAAAACCCAACCAACCAACCAAACACACACCCTACAAAAAATTTCAGCCTATAGCCCCACTTCTTCCAAACAACAATATTCTATTTTTAGCCAATGAGAATTACTCACTGATGCTTGACAAGAATAGACAACTGCCTACACTACATTTCCCTCTTGGACGTACAGGCCTCAGTTACCCAGGAAACTGGGTTCTCTTAACCAGAGAGTTAGTTGCTGGCTTGCTTCAAGGGTAATTCTCCTAGCTTCAGGAAGAGATGAAACACACTGTCCCTGGAGGAGTGATCATAACTCCATCCTTTACCAGGTCTCTCCCTCATAGTTAAGGATGTACACTCACAGTTGAGCAAAACTAAAGTTTTAAACTCAGGTGTTTTCACCCAAAACCTGAGCTGTACAGTGGTGTGTTAACTTATGCAAAATCAAGTTCAAGGTAATTAAACTATTGATACAAATGAGAAAAATCAACTCTGCCTGACAGCTAGACAGGTCCACAGAACAGCACTGAGAAATTCAGTAATGCCAGCCCATAGCCATGGCACCTCAATGAAATTCCAGTCATTTTCTTGCCTGACAGGATGGTGCCTATCTTTAGATGGCATCGAACTCAGAGGAAAGTGCCCATCCTTCCCCATCCACTTTCTCCAAAGCACACTAAGAACAAATTCATCTCCTAGGAAAAGTCCAACCTACTACCCCTGCTGGACCTTTCTTGGCTACTGCTGAGAGGAGGTCTTTGAGAAGATTTCCAGATTACAGGAGGCTGATGACACCTAAGGCTAGCTACTCCTCCTCAACATCAGCATCCCAGATGTACTCTTCTCTGTTACCTTTCCATATCCAGGACAGGGTTCACCCGGGAGCCCCATTAAGGGACTATGACTCATTAAGTCACAAGGTCAAGGGGGTCAGTAAAGGTGAGGTATGTTAATAATAGCATAAGCGTAGAGTAAGTAGCAAAAAGCAAAGGTTTGGTTTGAGGGACAGTTATATTCTTTGTGACAGCCAATGCTTGGAAAATCTTAGGCAGCACAAGGCTCAAGATATAGACAACCATCTCTGCAAACACATTCTGAGGATGTAAGAGTTTGATAACCTAGGAAGAGAGCTGACCTTAGGATGCTTTTTCAGGTCTCATTCTTAATTCTGAGCCAAGTGTTTCATTTTCCCAATTAAAAAAATAACAAAATGTTATTAGCCATATTACCTAATATGAAAACAAATATATTGTTCCTTCATAGAAATCCTCTCTGCTCACAGAAATGGCCTGACTACTTCCCAAGCCATTTTTTAAAACTAAATCTTTATTTTATGCATTTTAGTGTTTTGGAGGCCAGAAGAGGTAGTCAGGTGCCCTAAAACTAGAGTTACAAAAAGTTGTTAGGAGCAATCATGTGGGTACTGGGAATTGAACCCAGGTCCTTTGCAAGAATAGGCAGCACTCTGAATCACTGAGCCATCTCTCCAGCCCCCACATTTTCTCTTCAGAAATGAAAATCAACTTTAAAGGTCAGTTTTATCCTGGCTCTGAAAGGTGTCAGGTTAAGCTAACTGTATATTCCTAAAGCCTGGGGCAATAGAATAAGACTGGATTGGGAGGCAGGAGACTTGGGAGTATAGACTCCTAGATAAGTGGTGGCCCTGGGTGAGGTGAGGCTCCTCCATCCAAACGGTGAGTTAGATGAACCGTAATGTAGTCCTAAGACTCAGAGCAAAACAAAACTTCCCCTTGAAGTCAGTGTTTGTTGAGAGCAGTAAAGAGCAGCAGAACTCATGTCCCACCATTTCCTATAGTCCTAAGCAAATACCTTCGCCCTGGAAAGCTTCCACTTCACAACCACAGTTATGGGAATGATAGGCTGTAGCCAAGCATGAATGGGCATGCTGCTTTCTCTGAACCTGGTAGCCAGAAAGCTTTAAGACCAAAATGCTTTAGTTGGCCATCAGAATTATTGATTCCCCATCACCATGGTCAGAATCATTACAGACAATTGTAAAACTGTCTGTTTCTTTAGATCTAAGCCAACAATTCAAAAGTACATCAATGATGTAGGTTTAGGCAAGGGTAGTCATTTCAACAGAAAGTTGGAGCCAGCATTTATTTTCAACCTGGTCCTTCCCATTGCCTCTCCTGCATTTATTTTTCCTTTTCTTTTTCTTTTCTTTCTGAGACTGAGTCTGGCTGTGTAGCTCAGGCTGACCTGGGTCAGAGTCTAGCTGTGTAGCTTAGGCTGGCCTGGGAACGTGCTGTTTTCCTGCCTCACCAAACCCAACAATACTATGCCCAGCCAGGTGGCAAGTGGGGAAACGTGTGAGAAAGCAAAGCTGAGAGCCGCAGAGAAGCCTTTTGTGCTCTACTCTCACTGTGCACGCTCAAGGTCTTAAATGATCAAGTGTGCCTCTCTGTTCCTATGGGAACCTGGGAGCAGTGAGTTCCACAGCTCAGTCTGGATAACCTCACAGAGAAAACATTTTCTTCTCTTTCTTGAGAACTTGGCCAGTTTCCAATATATGACCTTTAGAGTTAAGACTTCAGTTGACTAAACAATATCTGAGGAGACTCAGCACAGAAGCATCCAAGTAGATGCCAAACAGGAATTTCTCTTCTAAAGGAGATGCCCAAGCAGAGAGCTCTCTGAAGAGCATGACGTCAACAGGCCTAGGAAGGGCATGTTTTACAGTGCCAACCTATTAATCATAGGCCAAAGGAGAGGGGAAGCAATGTGAAGGACAGGCTACTTCAATGGCTGTCTTAGTGAAGGACAACTGAGATGGTCCAGTCAGATGTTCGCTTCCTTTGCCAGCAAGGTGAGGGAGGTGAGATAAGGCTCCCTCCTGGCTTTCCATACACTAACCAGGTAACAACAATTTGTAACTTAAATGTCATTGTCTGCAAACATAAGGTACTGCAGAACACTCTGTCCCAAATGATGTATCTATAATCTCTCCCTTCTAAAGCTCAGGAATCACTGTGAAGATGGGGTGGGAACCTGTAAGAGGCGGAGGTGATGGAGAACCACTTTAGAACTGCTTCCTGGACACAGCAGGGCAACTGCACATGTGACCTCAGAGGCAAACGTAAGCCACACAAGACTCTAGCATGAATGGAACGGTGCTCACCAAGTCCCAACCCTAGCTGAGGAGCTAGGAGCAACTGATGGCTACTGGGGGAACACAGGAAGTTACACACCCCCCTTACCCCCACCCACCATAAACTAAGTGAGCTAAATGGGCTAAGAAAATACAAAGCACATAAAGTTGGGAGGGGATAGTGGTAAGGGAAATGAATTATAAGGGGTAGATTTGATCAAAATATACTATATGCATGTATAAAATAAACAATAAAAGAAAATAAATTTTGAGAATAAATTCTCAAAAAGTAAAAAAAGAAAAATCCTAAATCATTACAAATACACTCTTATTTTTCCTCTGAAAATTCTCTCAGGTTTTATTGTCATAAAAAAATATTGAAAAAGGACTGGAAAGATGGCTCAGTGGTTAAGAGCACTGACTGCTCTTCCATAGGTCCCGAGTTCAATTCCGAGCAACCACATAGTGGCTCACAATCATCTGTACTAGGATCTCTTCTGGTGTGTCTGAAGATAGCTACAGTGCACTCATATACATAAAATAAATAAAATCTTTACAAAAAAATTGAGGCATTTTAACTATTGTGGGAAGCATGATCTCTCCTTCCTTACTTAGTTATCACAGGTCCTAAAGAATTTATCATTTTATGGGGTCAGAAAGAACTCAGTGGTAAAGCACTTGCCTTGCACATGCAAGTCCCTGGTATAATTCCTAGTGCTTGGCGAGACAGAAAGAGAGGGAGGGAGAGGAAGAGGAAGGGAGGGAGAAATTGTCATTTCCCCAAACCTTTGTTTCCTTGGATATGGAAAAGAGCTGCCAGCGCCTAGACTGTGAGTGCCAACAGGTGCCTTCTATGGGAACAGGCCAAGCTGGCTCCGTGTGCCACACAAATACTCCTTTAGCCAGCAGGGTGAGTGTTCAGATGGCACGATTAGTAGTCATCCCTAAGTCACCTCAGTTGAGATAATTTAATCATGAATCTGACAACTACTCAGTTAAACCTGTGTGCTAAAGCAGGACAGCGAGTTAGACATAGGACACACAAGTTAACAGGAGAGGTGGTGGCTCTCCTAATCACATGGAAGTGGAGAGCAGAACTAGTCAAGATCAGAAGCCACTAAAATACAACCTGGAAAACAAATGTACGTTTCTGATAAAAATGAACCCATGTAAAAGTTTCATAAGTACACTGATTTATTAATAAACATAGTACAATGATTCCTAAAGAAAATAATTTTAAAAATCACTTAAAAACAAAAAACAAAACCAGACTCATAGTGTGTGGCTCTGCCTGGCCTGGAATCACTGAATAGCCTAAGCTAGCTTACACTCAGATCTGCTTGCCTCTGTGTCATGAGAGCTGGGGTTAAACACATGTACCCCACACTCCACCTACTGTTACAATATCAACTTCTAATATTTAGCTACCTTTGGGATAATGATTCTCCTCACCTCAGCTTTATGTCAGGTTTCCTGGAAATCATGGAGAATTTTGGTAGTTAAAATATTTAGATATAAATCCCTACACATTGTTCTAGCTTCTTTCAGCTATGAACTACGAACATTTCCCTAAAAGGATAGAAGGGGAAGTTGTCTCACCTTGATAATCTTTTCTACACCAGAAGAGCAGATCATGTAGGTGTGGGGGTTAAACCGAACCTGGTTAACGATGGACCGATGCCCTTTCAGCACCATGAAGGCTCCATTGACCACCCTGCCAATGCCACCTAGGAAGACAGAAACAAACAAAATTGAATGGTGCCAGGTTCCAGTCATGACATATAAAAACTCTGAACAGGGCTGAGCTTTTGTTCGATGATGACAGCACAATGCAGAATCTTTGGATACATTGCTGGGGAAAGAGGGACAGAGCACCCCTTAGCATGTCTCTTATAAAGAGCCTTTATTTAGCCTGTAAGCAATGCCCACACCCACCCACAGCAATTCCACTGTCAATGACCCAAAGCTACTTAAAACAAGTTTTTGGTCCCCATGCTTTAATACAAAAGTTGTACTAGAAAAAGCAATAGAGCAATAGATTGAATACTTGGGACAAGTCAGGCTGCTAAGCCGGGAGCTTGCACAACCAGGAACATGTGACAATTTAAATACACAAGATGTCTTTAATCAGTTTAACTCTCAATTTATACTAAGATGACATTAGAGGGAAGAAAATAGGATACTGCAGACTCCTTCCTTCACCCTTGGACATCGGGAGAACTGAAGACAAAGGAGATTTGGATCACAGTCAGAAGAAGGAAGGAGGAGTGAAACCTGGGCTCAGTGGGTAAAGCACTGCAGCCAGACTGACAACCATGCAGGAGTTGTCCTCTGACACCATTACGCCATGGCACACAATGAGTACCAGGGACCTAGAGTGTGTTGACAAGAGTAAAAATACTGTCATTAATGAACTTGGGCAACGGTATTATTACCTACACAGGACATACACACTGCATTCTGAACAAGGTCACTCTGAGTTGTCACACACAACTAAGTACAGCAAATAAGGCTGCATGAGGCATCCAGACACAAACCCAAGAGTAGTATTTGGCCAGTGGATTCTTCCTGCCTCTACCATGGCATTAAGGACCATTAAGTACGGTTTCTGTTCCATGTGTCTGTCTTACCCCACAAATACTTTGATCAAAGTATTTGATCAAGTTGCCTTTTCCCAACTAATTACTTTCTAGAAATTTTTTCACATTTGGCCTCCTGGATGAAGTAGGCTGGTGAGTCTGACCTGAGTCATGGGCTGCATGGATCAGGACAGGAGTGTAACCTGACATATCATGTCACAATGTCAAGTGCCTGAGAGTGGCACGGGAGGAGGAAAATATGTCTTAGGCCTAAGGAGAGAGGAATCCGTGAAAACGTAAGGGCATACAATAGGTGTCTAGATATAGGGCTCAAAGCTTCCTCAGGAGCATCTTTTAGTTTTAATTCTGCTGCTGTGACTTACAGGGTTTATTTTAGCTGACAATTTCACATTATAGTCCATCAATGGGGCAAGTACTGGAGCAGAACCTGAGACGGCTGGTCATAGCACACCCACAGTCAGGAGCAAGAGAACAAATACAGGTGGTGTTCAGCTAGGTTTCTACTCACACATAGTGCAGAGCCCAAACGGTGCCCACGGTCAGGCTGGGCTTTCTCACATCACTTATGGCTGTCCTAACAGTCTCTCTCCCAGCTGGATATGGCAGAGCACACTTTTCACTCCAGCACTTGGGAGGCAGAGGCAGCTGGATTTCTATGGGTTCAAGGCCAGCCTAATATACATAAGTTCCGGGACACCAAGGCCACAAAATGAGACCCAGTTTCAAAAAATCCAGAATAAAAACAATCTCCCAGAGCCATGCCCACAGGCCAGTGTCATCTAGACAATCCTTCACTGTGACTCTCCCCAGGTAATTCTAGGTTAAGGTAACAATGAAACCAACTAGCCCCAGCAGCCGTGTGTCTGCTTTCGTAGGAAAGGTTGATCTAACAAAACCAAATCAAATCAAAACAAAACCAACCAATCTCCACCACCACCACCACCACCAATAACAACAAAGGGTGTACATACAGCATGGTTCTCTGAATTCTATTTTTTAAACATCCTGTTCTTACCCCTAATCTGGGGTAGTCACTAGTGGATAATCTCCCGTGTAATCTAACTGTGGTGGGTTTGTCTTCCTCTTTATCCAAACTGGTATCTAGTGAATCTGAAAAAGGTTCTGATGATAAAACAGGTAAGGAAGCATTCTGCCATTTGTAAGTGCAAGCAAAGCTGTGATCCTACAACTACAGCAGTGGATGGCTCCCTAGGAACTTACAGGACTTTCTCAGCACAGAAGTAACAAAGTAGCATCAACAGATCTTGGGATTGTATTGTGCTAAAATATTTGATTCCAAAACCTGCTGTTTGAGTTCATAGAAAATTGTTAAATGAGTGTTGCTTGGGATTAGGTCAGAATGCCCCACAATTTTTCAAAAAACATTAAATACAGTCTGCCACCTTATGCTAGATATTTAGTATAGAAGCAGTAGGCGCCGCAGTGATGATCACACAATCAGAGTATCTATCAGCTCTGGGCCATGTCAAAAATTCTCTACATCTGCAACATCAAAAACTCAGCCACGAATGAATTAGTTCCTTATGTGAAAATTAACAAGCAAGCTGGGAATGTAGATCAGTAGTGACCTAGGACCCCAGACCAATTCCCAGTAGTGCAGTAAGAATATGAATGTGCATCTATACCTCATTAGGATGCAAACTTGCTTTCATTTTCATACAGACTAAAACTATATGGATACCAAACAATTTTTTAGAACAAATTTTTAATAATTTATTATCAGTAATTGTTTGATTTGTGATATGCCTATGTACCCAGGGAAGGTGAAACAAGGTTGCAAGGGGAAAGCTAAAGACCTCTTGCAGGGCAGTATGGTTCTCAGGTTTCAAATGACTTGAATTTAGGTGTGATTGTACAGTTTGTGTAAATGATTTGTTGAGTGGAGTCATGACCTAATCATGAATAATGACTATCCAGGAATAAACTAGCACATACTTAGGGAAAAAAACCCTATCTTCCTAAGCTGCTATTTGTTCATGGTTCTGCTTTTTCTTAGGACCACCTGATTTGAGTTTTGCCAAACATGATGGCACTGATTTGTAAGTTTCATTCAAAAGTTAAAGATAAAGACCACAGATATGGCTCAGCTATTAAGACTTGTCACTCTTCCAAAGGACCTGAGTTCAGTTCTCAGTACCATGTGACTGGCTCATGGACACCCCAGTTCCAAAGGTTTCAAGGCTGCCTTCCAGCTCTGTGGTACCATATGCAGCAAAACACCCACACACTAAATAAATCTGTTTTTTAAAGGGTCAAAGCTGAGGATAGGAGATGGCCTAATGTATAAAGTGCTTGCTGCACAAGTATGAAGACCTGAGCTCAGATCTCTAGAACCCATATATGCCTGATATACAAAATGGCAAATGAACAAACAAACAAAAATAAGACCTTGTTTAAAACAAGGTGGAAGGTGAAGACTGGCACCCGAGGTTCCCTGACTGCTACACATGCACACAGATAAATAGTAAAGTCAAAGCTGAAGTTCCAGTATGGCCGTCTTTCATGAAAAAGGGATGCTAGAGGTGGGAGAGTCTATATATCCTTATGTATTCTGCCACAGATTCCAGAAAACAAAGCAAGAGTGAGTAGGCCATCTCACAGAATCCCATAAATGTTCAATACTCACTATCTTAGGGCACACTGGGATCCAAGTGTCAGACAGAACACCCAGCTCAGAATCCAAAAACCTTTCTAAAATGCCCTGGTAGTATACGTCTAGTGGGGTTCATGCTCCAAGACCTTCCTGCTGCTCCCCAAGACTGATACATTCCTGTGCCTCCCACTCTCTGAGGGTTTTGCTCAGTTGTGACCCTCTCAATGAAGCCTCTACAAAACATCCAATGAACAACTGCACCTACTGCTTCCACCGCACAGCCAGACATTCTGTCATATGTCTCTGTTCCTTGTCTGAAGAGTCCCCTCACTAAGAGTGAGTTCTGTGATGACAGGACTCTTGTCTCTGCTGTACCCCAGTCCCTAAACATTGCCTCACGGCATATCTCCAATTAATATATGATGATCAGACTGAAACATGGATAAGACTGGAGAATACAAGGGGAAAAACTCCACTTGTGGGCTCTATTACCCACCATATGGATTTATCCAGATGTTTCTTTGTCTCTATGTTCTTGATGCTAATTTTGGGTATTTCTTTTATAGCATTTTTTACCATAGAAAGAGCAAAGAAACAAAAGTAGTTAAACTCCCACCTATCCTTCGCAATGCTTTAATGTAATTCTATAAAAGTTTACCAAACTCCTGAAATCTATTCACAGTCCTAATAGTTATCTTTTTATGGACCCTGGAGTCCTTATATGTCTTGAGATACTGATCCAGAATCTACTTCTAAGTTGAGTATGCACATGTAGTTAATTATATCACTCCTCTTCTAAGTCAAGAAAGAATTTATTGGCTGGGAATGTGGTTCAGTGGTATAACATTTGCCTAGACTATTCAAGGCCCTGGGTTAAGCTCCTCCAACACTGTAAAGGAAAATAAAAGTATGTATCTTTTCATGATCTGTCAAAATAACTTTGCAATACTGTCATTTCTAAGATAGTAAGTAAATGAATTCAAGTAAAGCCCCTTGTCATACTCTCTGGAACAAAGTCTAAAGGAAAAAGTTAGAGCCACAACCTGCAAGGATACAGTTTGGTAAATAGAAGCTGAGAAAATTAGCTTACTTCATTCTTGACCCCAGTGGTAGAATTAAGTTTACAAATATTGCTCTCCAGAGAGTTCCAGAACAGACAAGGCTAAACAGAGAAACCCTGTCTTGAAAAAGAAAACAACAACAACAACAAAGTTTATAAATATGAAGGGCAAAAGAAGAGAAGCCCAAAGAAATCTTAACATTTCCAAAAGGACTGAACCGACAGTTATAGGCTTTAGGGTTTCACACAGAGAAACACAATCAAGGATATTGATGAGACAGAGGGAGCACTGGCTGTCTGTTGGGGAACATGGAACCATTCAGAGATGGGAGAGGCCAGATGGGGACAAAGTGCCATCAGTAGAGCTCCAGCGATCCACAGGCAGCCAGCCATGCTTAACTGTGCAAAGACAATTATACCAGCTCTTCCTCCATCTGCACTTCACATGTATCTGCAACCAAGGACGTGTGGCAAACTGAAAACAGCCGTTTTTCCAGTTACAAGGAAGGAAAAATCCAGATGCCCAACTCACTGGGAGCAATGTGCATCTAGGAAAAGAGAGCCAATGAGATGGCAGAGGTGGTTCCCAAGACAGATGAACAGAGCTTGCTCCCTGGGACCCACACAGTGAAGGAGAAATGATTTATGCAGGTTGTCTGCTGACCTTTGTGTACATTTGCACACAAACAGAATACAGTTAAATATAGAAAAAGGAAGTGATATTGTCTACACATATATGCAGGCTGACAAATACACCTTACAGCCGTTTCTAGCCTACTGCCTGTGGGGTGGATGACGTGACTTGAGAGTGAAAACGCATGGTCTCCCATTCTATTTGAGAAAAAGTCTGTCAAAGAAGGGAAACCTTTAGATGACTCATCCAGCAGTCTTCACATATCAACCACTAGGTCATTCATTCATGAGGATACAAAGGACAATGTCTCCATCCTGGATGACACTGTTTTTCTGTGTAGGCCAGGCTGGCCTCAAACTCACAAGAGTCTGTCTCCTGAATGCTAGGATAAGAGGCAAGCAGCACCACTTCCTGTTCATCTGCCTTTTAAAAAGGAGTGTTCAGGACGGGAGGAAACTTTGTTTTCCAAGACAGAGTTTCTTTGTGTAGCTTTCTTTGGGTGTCTGGTACTTAGACCAAGCTGGTCTCAAACTCTGTGGTATTAAAGGTGTGCGTCACCATCACCAGGTGGAGAAACTTTGTAAATAAGGAAGAAATCACTGAGTCTGTAAGTACTGTCAGAGTAACACCAAGAAGACAGACACTGCTGCTTTGAATGTCATTATCATTCTTATTTAAAATGGGAAGAGTCAGGTAGGAAGGGTTACAGTGTTTCTCTAAAACCCCAACTTTATGATGAATGACGGATCAGGGATTTAAAATTCAAGACCATCATTTCATCTGGATCATACCCTTTCTCCATAAATAAAGTCAGGGGTAGAGACATATAGCTCAGTGGTAGACCATCTGCCTAGCATGTGTGAGGCTCTAGGTTCAGACAACAGAAGTGTACACACATAGAGAAAGAGAAGAAAATGTGTGAAAATATGTAGTATGATATTAAAGTAGACTCAGGGAAAGCTGCTCTGAGAAAACTTTAAAACAAGTTAGAAGAAAGAGAAACACAAGCATTTAAAGTATAAACCGTCACTTCCACTACTTTGCCAAGTCAATTACTTTTATATCTAAGTAACTAGGAAAAAAATGCTTTGGATCTACACACCATAATACCCCTAGCAAAAGCAGTAGCATACATATATTTAACTCTTAGTATTAGCACTCAGGAGGTAGAGGCAAGCAGATGGGAGTGTGAGGCCAGTGTGACCTACATACTAAGCCAGCCAGAGCTATATAGCAAGACTCTGTCTTAAAAACAAAAAAGATGTACTTACTTATGTGTGTGCTTCTATGTGTGGTCTCCACACCCCACAGCATGTGTATGTGGCCAGAAAGCAACTTGCAGACCTGTAGAGGATGATCCTCTCCTACCATGTGGGCTTTGAGGACCAAATTTAGGTCATTAGGTTCAACAACAAAGGCCTGCTGAGCCATCTCAGTAGACTATGTCATCTATCCATCTATATAGCATTTTAAGAAAGATTCTAGGACTTCATGGCAAGGATTGGGACATTGTCTAAAAATGCCTTAGACAATAACAGTTTTTGAGATCTGCCTTAGACTGTTCTTTGACCACATGACAGCACTAGATCTCAGGCCTGTTGCTCCTTTCCTTGGCTGAGTGAATAAACTTCTGGTCTGTTTGTCTTATTTTCAGGATTACAATACACAACTGATGACTTTCCTTCCTTCCCACTGGAGAGATGTAAACATTCTCAAAAGCATTTTCTTTGCCACAGCAAAAGCTCCCAGTTCTAGTCCGTCCTCTCTTGCTAGGTCAAGAGTTTGACATGGGTATGGGTCTTACGACAGAAATGGTCTTCTCAGCTCCATCTGAAGTCTTGCAGGACAGAGATGTATCAGTGGTTAGAGCACTGACTGCTCTTCCAGAGGTCCTGAGTTCAATTTCCAGCAACCACATGGTGTCTCACAACCCTCTGTAATGGGATCTGATGTCCTCCTCTGGTGTGTCTGAAGTCACCATAATATGTACTCATAATAAATAATTCTTAAAAAACAATTTCTTTAGAATTAAAAAAAAATCACACATTAAACACTCAGAAAAAAAGAGAGAGAAAGAGGTGGGGGGAGCTCCTGACTGGTTCACAATCAGGATTTTCAGCATTTGGCAACTACTGTAAAGCACACAGCAAGCATTTAATTAATGCTGATTGCTTGTCATTTAGACACAAGTATTAATTGTGCCATTAAGGTACATAATAAGTAAGCTTTCCTTATTAGTTTACCTTAGTATCTTATACTCAACAAGTATGACTAATGAGGAAAACTATGCTTGTCATCAGTCCAGAATCAAACAGTTAATTTAAAAAGGCAGGAGGATGGATTAGGCCATTTCTCTTTGACACAGTCAAAAGAAAAACTCAAGAGCCACATATAGCCCTCAGGTGTGCTGTTTGCTTTGCTGAAACTTGCTGAATATTTTTTTAAACTATGAACTAATTGCTAGCATTTGAAAACTGGAGGGCCAAAAGGATGGCTCAGTAAGTAAAGGAATTTAATGCTATGTTGGACAATGTAGAGTTCAACCCTTAGGAACTATACAGTAGGAGAAAACAAACTCCCAAAAGTTGTCTTCTGATCTCCATATGTGCACCCAGCCACATGGATATGTGTGCTTGAGGATACATGTGTCCGTGTGTGGGTGGGCATACCTAGAAATATAATACAAAAAAGGAGATGTCAAGCATTTCTGAAGGCAGTCTGAAGAAAGGCTGAGAACACACCCAGAGAGTGGTTGGTTACATCATCACAGACCTCTCTAGAGCCTACTTGCTAAGAGCTGATAACTCCAAATAAGCTGAGCCCTGGGTGTTAACTGATGGTGACCTGAACAGGTTTCACTATGGGGACATAAGCTGTAGGTAGAATTACAGGAAAATCTGGAGAGATCTGGAAGAACCATAGCTCTAGTCTGCTGTGAGGCTTTTATAATCATATTTTTAATTTCTTTTGTTTTGTTGTATTTTATTTGTGTGTGTGTGTGTGTGTGTGTGTGTGTGTGTGTGTGTGTGAATGGGTGTAAGCTCACTCTTCTTACAACAATCTGGGTAGAGGGGTCACGAAGACGAATCTGTCTCCTGTTATCCTGTAGGATCTGGAGATTAAATCAGGCTTTAGGCCTATACAAGCAATACTGTCAGCTGAGCCATCTTGCTGGCTGTTACTGTCATATTTTAACTGTCCATGAAATAGCTTCTGAATAAAAGAATGAATGGGTCTGGAGAGGTGACTCAGTGGTTAAGAGCAATGACTGTCCGTCCTGAGTTCAATTTCCAGCAACCACATGGTGGCTCACAACTATATGTAATGGGATCCGATGCTGCCTTCTGGTGTATCTGAGGATAGCTACAGTGTACTCATATACATAAAATAAATTTAAAAAATAAATAAAAGAATTAAGATAAATAGCAAGTTCTAGGCCAGTCAGTGCTAGTAAGCCAGCAGGCAGAAAGCGAGGTCCTGTCTAAAACTGAACCAATAAACTGGGCAGGGGTAGCGCATGCTTTTAATCCCAGCACTTGGGAGATAGAGGAAGGTGGATCTCTGAGTTTGAGGCCAGCCTGGTCTACACAGCCAGTTCCAAGACAGCCAGGGCTACACAAGAAATACCCTGTATTGAAAAAAAGAAAGAAAGAAACCAACCCTCCTCCAAAACACAACAAAATTAAACAACTAAATGAACAAATAATAAATCATAAGCTGTTATAGGGCAAAGTAGAGAAGGCTGTCTTAAGTTCTAAATAATTATTTGATTTAAAATTACACACGTTACTTTAATAAAAATAATTTAAGTATAAGAATAGTAGAAGTAGAAAAAAGGAGGATACCCAGAAGAGGAAAGCTCACACATGTGAGGGAATGTGGGTGGGGTCTGTCAGAGTAGCAGCAGTAAGGCTGGATTCCCTAGTCGGGCTTACTAAAAATAACTGCAAAAGGTACTTTCATTACATGTACACCAAGATGATGATTAAAGGATATGACTTTCTGTGACACGATGTAATGTTGGAAGACACACAGAGAGAGCAAAGCCCTCAACTACCAGCTCCTGAGACCAACAAGAGAGAAACAGTATGACCCTGACCTTGCAAACATAGAAACCCAGTGTAGAAATGATGGTTTCTGGCCAGCTCAAGAATAACTGCAGTAGATGTGGGGTCTGTGGCCTCAAACAACTTACCTGAAACTTGACCTACTTTCTGGTTTGTCATTATTTATTTTTAAGATAGGATCCCATCTTAAAATCTACTGGTGGTACTTTCAGCTCTCAGAAATATGAGGAAATACATTCATGGTTTCTATGTTTGGTTTGGTTTTTTGAAATAGGGTCTCTTTATATAGCCCTGGCTGTCCTGAACTTGCTATGTAGATGAGGCTAGTATTGAACAGTTATTATTTAATTCTGGTTGATCTGAAATTCACATTCACAACCTCTGCCTCCCAGTACTGGGTATTAAAAACATACCCCTGGCCCTGGATCCACGCTTTCTGTATCACCATGTAGCACATTTTAAAACCAACAGGGCAAAGACTTCCTTGGCCTAGTCTGACATCTTCAGAATCCACAAACTGGATTAACTGTCACAGAGAGACAGGACAGACTCAGAGAGAAATCAGAGCCAACCTCAGTTCCTTGAGGAACTATTAAATATCCATCTCTGAAGAAGAGGAAGAATTATCAGGGGTGTATGTGCACAGAGAAAAGAGGGGACAAAGAAAGAAGACCATCTCTTCAAGTCAAAGAGAGAAGCACAATCTACTGGTGGTACTTTCAGCTTTCAGAAATATGAGGAAATACATTCATGGTTTCTATGTTTGGTTTGGTTTTTTGAAATAGGGTCTCTTTATATAGCTCTGGCTGTCCTGAACTTGCTATGTAGATGAGTGCCTCATGAATGCTGGGATTAAAAAGAGCATGACACAATGCCTAGTCTTAAAATCTTTTAATTCACTCAGTTTGTGCTATTCTGGGATTGTAGCCCTGGCAGACTAAGAGGCTCAAGGGACTTAGGAGATACCCCAAACCAAAATAAACAATGGGGCAAAAACCCAACTAGCCAAAAACAACTATCAAACAAACAAACAAAATCTTCCCATTCTGTTATTTCCCATTTTTCTTTATACAAGTGTAAAAGATGGCAGAGAAGAGTTCCAGAAAAGAAAAGGGGTAATCAATCAAAAACACTGCAAGTTAGGTAAAAGATACAATTAAACACAAAGATTATTTATCAGGTAATCAATCCATGATCTGTGGAGGTGGGAAACCTGAGCCAGAATAAACTTCAGCAGTTTGCTCTGCTTGCGACATCCGGTAGACTGCTACCACGTCTGGCTATGCTTGAGGGGGAGCTGCTTCTCCACACTTCCAAATTCCAGAAGGGAAGTGTTTATAACTTATTTAGTAACTAGACCACAGCAACTGGATACACCCATCCCTACCCCCGTTTAAAGTTGGGTAGTGATGTTATTCATTCAGCATCAGATAAACCCAAAAATGTCTCAACTCTGAGCACTAGACATAATTTGTGTCGTAGACCAGGCAGAGTCCTCTGTTACATTTCTGACGGCCATTTTCCAGTTTGATACCATCCATGTATCACCCATTGCAGACAACTGATCTGAGCCTTTGTAGCAGTAGGTAATATTAAATAGGTGAGGACGCCATTGTTTTAAAGTGAGGTTTGAGGGGCTGGAGAGATGGCTTAGTAGTTGAGAGTACTGTGCTCTTTCAGAGGACCCACGTTTGATTCCCAGCACCTACATGACTCAACCTTCTGTACCTCCACTTCCTGGGCCTCTTGATGCCTTCTTCTGACCTCCATGACCACCAAGCACACATGTGGTGCACAGACCAGATACATATGAGGGCAAAACACAATTCAATATGATGAATAAATCTATTTAACATTACAAGAGTCCAACAGAGGGCAAGGCAAACCAAACATGAAAAACACAACAAACAGGGTATGCAATGCATGAGGAAAAACATTTAACAGTAATATAAAAAAACAAAACAAAACAAAACAAAACCCCTCCAGGTTTGGAGAGATGGCTCTGCAGTTAAGAGTATGTCCTGTTCTTATAGAGAACTAGAGTTTGGTTCCCAGCTCCAAGCAATCCAAGGTCTTTGGCATCCAGGGGTACTGACATTCATGTGTGCATACCTACACACACACACACACACACACACACACACACACACACACACACACACACACATATGTGCACATACACAATTTAAAATAAAAATTTTAAGTGTCTTGAGAAATCCTTTGAAACAAGATATAAAGGAAATTCCTAAAGTCTAAAGAAAGACTTGAGGAGTAGGGTTTAGTGACACACACTTAGAATCTTCAGCAATCTGAATGTTGAGGCAGGTTTCAGAATTCCAGGCTAGTCTGGAGTACAAAGTGAAACCCTATCTTTAGAAAAACTACTTCCAATCTTGCCCATAAAGAGTGAATATAAGTCGGAAAGGTTCTTGCATTGGAGCTGTGACTCATAGGGTGAAGACTTGCTGCAAAGCTGGACAACCACATGGTGGACAGACAAAAATCATTCTGGCAAATTAATTGTCCTCTAACCTCCACACATGTACTATGGCTAATGTGCATGCACACGTGTGTACACACACATACTCAAATAAATGTAACATAAAACTTTGAAAAAGGAGGTCCTTAGGAGGGAAAAGTTCCTAAATATCATTTATGCCAGGTAAGATAATGTGTAAATGAGTGGCTTCTGATCTTTATTTTCAAAATTCTCTTGGATGCTTTCTAATAAACTGCTTATATTAACAGAAAGAAGGATAGGGGGCTGTTGAGAAGGCTCAGCAATTAGTACTGTTGCTTTTGCAGGACACAGGTTTAGTTCCCAGCAGCCACATAGTAGCTTACAACCATCTGTGACTCCAGTTCCAAGGATCTCACACTCTTGAGGGCACTAGGCACACATGTGGCACACATATAAGCAGGTAAAACACTTAAACACAAAAAATAAAAATCTAAAAAATTATTTTTTAAAGAAGTATATTCATCTATTGTAATAGTATTCTCTCAAGGAACTGCACGTCATAGGTCAAGAGAGTCAACCATATTGGCACATCTATACTGGCACATATTTACCTGCTTCTGGATCTGCAGGAATCTTCCACATGTATAGGTTGAAGTCATCAGAGCCTGAAAGGATATACTGTTGGAACAAAAGAAACATTGTATGTATTATTTTATAACTGGAAAGACAGTTATTCAGTTACATATATCATTCTGTAAAGAGAATTTTTTTTTAAAAGCAGAGCCACTGAGGTAGCTGAGTTGGCAAGGCCCTTGCTATGCAATCCTGGGACCTGCTTGCCCCCCCCATCCCAGCTCACAGGGGAGGGGAATTAAAAGTTTTGTTTTTAAGTCTTCTTGTTTGTTTTATTTTTACATGCATATCATGTACTTGTGTGGCAACTTGCAGATATTTGTCCTCTCCTACTATGTAGGTCCTGAGGTCATTAGGTTTGGCAGCAACCATCTCTACCAACTGAGCCATTTCAACAGACCCACAACTGTACATCTTTAAATTAAAAGTTTGAGGGACAGTGAGAATTGAACCAAGGTCCTTATATATATGAAACACCATGCGACTGAATTGTACCTCAGCTCCTAAAAGTGTACTGTGTGTGTGTGGGGGGGGGTTGGTGTTGGGTATTGCTAGGTAGCTAAGGTTGGACTTGACTGTGTAATTCTCCTGCATCACTTCTGTGAGGATTAAGATCATAGCCATGTACTTAGACATCCAGCTCAAACCTAGTTTTTTTTTAAACATGAAAAATCTCAGATAATATTTGTGTGTCACAATTTTTATTTGTGTAGAAAATAAAAATTAGGATCTTCATAGAGATCTTTGAGGTCAAGTATCCTAAACTTCTCTGCATCTCCCTGACATCCTGGAGCAGCAGGCTACCTCCAACCCAACCATGACAAGGACAAGTGATATCTTTTTATGTGGCAGCTTCAAATCACCTGGTCTGAAATGAAGTCATTATTGCTAGATGTAATCTAATTAATTAGACTCATAAATACATTGTGTTTGAGTGAACAGCAACAAGTAGCACCTTGAGCAGTTCACTTATTTTCGGATACTGACAAAACTGTTTTATTCTAACTTGAGGTCAAAATTACTTCTGTACTTTGACTCCATCTGCTTATTTTCTCCAGAAAAAGAAAGGCCTAT